>NC_053391.1:195307295-195502295 GCF_905171765.1 Bufo bufo | reverse complement strand
GTTTAGCACCTCTTCATTTATGCTATCAACATCAGAGTTCTTTGGGCAAAGAATACATTTTTTTGTTATCTTTGAGACATCAGCAACTAAAATTTTTTATCCAAAAAAGTTGTTCCTGTACATAAATTTTTTTAAGGGATTTCAATTATGTCTTCAGGCAAACCGTCAATGTGTGGTGTATCACCATTGCCAACTTGGATCAACCAATTGCTGAATTCAGTATCAACTGAACGGATATTGTTTGTAAGGTTAAGTATTTGGAAGTTTTGCCACAGTTTATTATACTTTATACATGCTTCAACAATTTTTGTCCGGTCACCATGAGGAACCACTGGAAGTGTTTGCCGAAAATCCCCACCAAGTAATAAAACTTTTCCTCCAAAGGGTTTCTGGCTATCCATTATTTATTTTAGCAGTTTGTCAACCACTGTAAGAGCAATAGACGGGGCCATTGTACACTCATCCCAAATGAGCACTGTAGATGATCTAAAATTTTCAGCATCAGCAGAATTGAGACGCATATTTGATATTGAGTTCTCAACTATCGGAACAGGTAATTTGAACTGAGAGTGGTATGTTCTTCCACCCTCAAGAAGATTGGCTGCTATACCTGTTGAGGCTACAGGGAGTGCAATGTTACCTTCACCACGAACTGTGCTGAGAAGGGTTTTGTAAAGATATGTTTTACCACTACCTCCTGGACCATCCAAGAAAAAACAACGGTTGCAAAGGTTGTCATCTTTGCTTGCAGACAATATTTTTTCTGAAGCTCTTTTTTGTTCTCTGTTTAATGTTTTCTCCATTTCTTCAGCTCTGTATTTTTGTAATTCCTTATCATACATATTCCAAAGTTGATCAGTATTTGGCATTGTGGAAGGCAATCCAAAATCTTCACAGTTTTTGCCATGTAGTACCAGAATGTTTGCTATTTCTTTAAGTGCGATCTTACGACAAATTGTACAATCATCATTGTGTTGTTTGTGAACTAAATCTTCAATGAGATATTGCTCATATTTTAGAAAAAGTGCATTCATATTTTGTAATAATGCAAAAACGCAGACATATGCAAATAATTTCCTAAGTTGTTTAGGCACTGTAAAGTGGACAGCATCTTCCAGAGTGTTCTCCCACACATCATCATCATTAATAAGTCCTTTTGCTTTTGCAGCCTCTTGGAAAGTGGGATAGACATTACCATGTACTGTCCTCAGATCTTCAAAGGATACTGCACCAGCCACATGCAGCAATAGTAGATGCAGTGTCACGGCTGTATGTGAGCAACAAGAGCATACACAGTAAATAGAGCTACTGACCGGACCCAAACTAGGGAGGATAAAGGGTGACCCCTGTCAGACCCTCAAAGCTCTCCCTATGCTGCTAAGCACATGCCCGGATCCAAATGGTGGAACGAGGCATGCCCGCGTACCTAAGACTGATGACCACTGTAACCCCTACAATAGTGGAAGGGGCACGGCCATCGGTGCCCTGCTCAGTATATGGACGGAACCGGGGTCGCCTCGGATCCAGTCAGAAAACAAACAGAAATACTACAATGTCTGCACACTTAGTTGAAGGAGCTGCAGCAGCAGTGAAGACAGATCCAAAGACAGCTGGCAATATCCGGAGTACTTGCTGCAGCAGAACACAGGTCCAGTGAAATGATAGCACACAAGTGAAGATACAACTCAAATGAGAAATATAATCCGCACCCTACAAAGGAGGAGGAGTGATTTAAAGGCAGAGAAATCAAACACAGGAGGAACAGCTGGGAGGAAGGAAACAGAAAGTAAAGACCTCATCACAGGGGCGGAGAAACAGAGCAGAGAGAACTCCTCCAAGCTCTAGTAGTGACATCATCACAGGGGTGGAGAAACAGAGCTGTGAGAACGTCTCAAAGCTCTGGTAGTGACACGCAGACAGTAACGCTCTGCATCTGATATTAAGTTGACAGAATACATTCGTCCAATAATTTTTTCTACACCACGTTGACGCAATTTCCAACAACAATTTCGAGAGTCAAACACATAATGCAAAGGAATGTCCGAATATAATATATTCTTTGCTTCCTCTTTTTGTTGATTCAATTTGAACCAAGCTGTCAATTGAGTATCACAGTTTAAAGCTCTCTGTACCGCTGTGGTAATGTCATTTGGGTTGAAAAAAACTGATTGTTCTTCAGGCAGATGCACTGCTAATCTATGGATGGTATGGGATTGATAATGCATTTCAAACCCATGCAAACGCCATGCTGCTTCTGGAGCACTGACATACCTAGAATTAATAAAGGTGTTTATTTCATCATGATTCAAAGTACCTTGTTCTTGAATGACAACATTTGCACAATCAGGACCTTTGTATTTGACACTTTTCACTGATGCACAAACTTCCACATTAATGTGGCAATTGTACTTCAACGCTAAGTAAGGATTATATGGTACAACCCAAGAATTATCAATATTCTTTCCGTTAAGAATTATAGTTTGGCCTGTATTTCTTCTCTTGTACTTTGGATAGCCATTGCTATTAGCAATAGTTTTTTGTTGGAATTCCTTCGGAAAATCCTTACAGCATTTGTCATACATAGAGAATTATCAATTAAGTGCTCCGCATGGTCCATGTATCATATGCTTTGTTACAATTGCATGTAAGCGAGGAGTGATTTCTATGTTAGGGATTTCAGCAGAGACAATTTTATCTATCAGTTCTTCATTTTTTGGTTTACAGCTTTCTTTAAGAATGAGAAGTATGTGAGCATGTGGTAAACCTCTCTTTTGAAATTCTATCACGTAGACCATTGCTTTTGGGACTCCAAAAATATGTTTTTTACTGATGTCATCAATTAGAGCTTTGAGTTTTAGGTGAAATACTCTTGCAACTAAATGTGGTTGTCCATCAACAGTTTGTCCATATTGTAGGTTATGTACAATCTCTTCCCATTTGGGATTGCATGTCATTGTAATAAAAAGATCTGGTTTTCCATATTTTCTGACAATTGCCATAGCATCTTGATAATTTTGTTGCATGTTTCTGGGGCTCCCTGCAAATGAAGAAGGCAAAATATAAATTTTTCCAGGACTCAGGCCTGATTCATTGGCTTCATTAAACAAATGATCCATTAATCCAGAGTATTTTTCAACACGCAATTTAGGCTGATTGACGTATATAATTGAGTCTGTTGGCTTCTGTTTTTACATATGCATCAACTATATATTGATGTGTAAGGTGGCCTGCATTTAAAAAGGGATTCAAATCCTCTCTAATGGAAAGACGGTAACCGTAGTATTGCATTTGAGTAACTCTAACTCTAGGATTGTGTGACTGGTTTGGTAAATTTAATAAAGCTTGTGGTCTGTTTTGCAATGGAATGTCAATTCCCCAGCTTTGATCCCCATAGGGAAATAACAATGGATAAACCATGGGTTCCAAATTAGGATCAAGGACACTAATTCTTTGTGTTTTTTTTATTTTTATTTGTATAATCTTCACTTGGTTTGCAGTGTATAAGAAGATCTCTTTCAAGTGTTGGTTCTCCATCATCATTTTGAAAAATAAAGGCAACCTCATTATATTTTGGTGCGTTATAGTGCCTTTGGTCATTTTTGCGATCTTGTACTATTGTCATGGACACTTCCTTAATAACATTGTCATTTTTGGTGGCATTCTCTTCATATTCTTTTTCAACTTGGTACAACATTTTGCAGGCCTCGGCAAAAGGATTGAATTGTGCCATAAATGTACTTAATGTTTGTTCTGTCCCCACATGAAGGTGTAACTGATAATGACTTTGTGACTATCCTACCTTCGTATCCAAGCAGTGGAGCAGACCGGACCGGCAGATGCTCAGGTTAGATGGATTCAGACGTAGACATGAGGATGCAATCAAACGTGGGTTTATTTGATCCAGAGCAGTGACATACGGTGATTCAATACAGGAATGCAGTAGATGCTGTCATGTGGATGTCTTTTCTGAGGCTAACTGCTGAGGCTACTGCTGGTCAAAAACTGATGCCTTCACAAGCCGAGGTGTGTGTCTCCAGTCACAAAGGAATGCAGCACTGAAAAAGGCTACAGGAAGTGACCAGGCCCAAGGCTGCTAAAACCACGCCCAGAGATAAAACTTTATAGACAACGAACGAGGCGTGCAGCATACAAATTCCGGCCAGCAGATGGCAGCAGAGAACAATAGACTTAAACAACATAGGTAAAACAAGAAATAATACAGTGCAGCACACTCCCCGTCTGAAATTCACTTTGGGGATTTCACTATGACGAATGTCCATAAAATATAAACAACCTGTAAAAGAAAACATGTTAGAATGCAAACATAGATAGTCCTGTTTTCCAACTTGGAATGGAGAAGATCTGCGAAGCTAGATACAGTCCTGTTCACCCAGCAGGGACGTTCTCGATGGGTAATATTAAAATTAGTTAGTTGATTGGTCTTGAGAACGTTTTAAGCTCGCCTTTCCTGAAGATCTTCAACTCCACCTTTCTGACCTTGCCATCCTTGCTAGGGAAAACCTTTGAAATTAGTCCGATAGGCCAGTCAATCCTTTCGGTCTGTTGCTCTTTCATCAATACAAGGTCTCCTTCCTTCAAGTTTGGTTTGTGGTGTTGCCATTTTCTTCTTCCTTGAAGAATACTGAGGTACTCCTTTCGCCACCTGTTCCAGAAGTAATCTGCTAGGTATTGTACACGTTTCCAGTGTTTTTGGTAGATGTTGGCATGAGTAAATTCTCCACTAGGTATTAGCGTACTCTCCGTTTTTTTGGGTAAGTAGAATAGCTGGAGTCAGTATGGCTGGTGTTTCAGGATCCATAGACACTGGCACAAGGGGTCTTGAATTGATAATGGCAGAAACTTCAGTGAGAAGGGTGACTAGAGTCTCGTGTGTGAGTCTTGACGAATTTACATCCATCAGCATAGAATTTAAGATGTTGCGTGAGATGCCGATCATTCTCTCCCAGGAGCCTCCCATGTGGGAACTATGAGGAGGATTGAAAATCCAGGTGCAACCTTTTTCCGCCAACTGATCTTGAATGGACTTGGTGTCGATGTTAAGTTCTCTACAAGCTCCGATGAAGTTGCTTCCCTGGTCAGACCTCAATTGTTTAACTGGTCCTCTGATTGCGAAGAACCGTCTTAAGGCATTGATAAGGCTGGATGTGTCCATAGATTCTATCACCTCTATGTGAACTGCTCGCACACTCATGCAAGTAAATAGTACAGCCCAACGCTTACTGTTTGCGTGACCGCCGCGGGTCCTGCGTGCAGACACCATCCATGGCCCAAAGACATCTAGGCCAACATAGGTTAAAGGCGGCTCTGTGCATAGTCTATCTGCAGGCAAGTCGGCCATTTGTTGGTGTAGTTGTTTTCCTCTTGCTTTACGACAGTGCACACATTCATGCAGTACTTGGGCCACACGTTTTTTCATACCTATAATCCAAAGGCCAGCAGACCGTATTTTGCCCTCAGTAATTTGCCTGCCTTGGTGTTCGGCCCTTTCGTGGTAGTGTCGGATTAGCAAGACGGCGATATGATGTTTACTGGGAATGATGAGAGGATTTTGTTCTGCAATTCCCAGGTGGGCTTGATTCAAACGACCACCAACTCTCAGCAAGCCAAAACTGTCGATAACTGGATTTAAGTTGGCAAGAGGACTTTTTAAAGGAATCTGCTGTTTGTTGTGCAAGCACTTCCATTCTATGTTGAAATTTTCCTGCTGGACGTGACGTATTATGAGGTACTCACTATGAGAGATGTTCTCAGCAGAGAAGGGTTTATGACAGGCATGCCAACCATGACAATCTTTATCTTGGTGAGTATTATGATAACATCTTGCAATGTGCACTAACCTTGCAATAGTTCTGACGAGCCTCATCCAGCTGGAGAAACGTTCAAAGCGCTGACAACCGAAGCTGGCGGTTTGCTTTGTCCCAGTGACTAATGCACTAACTTCAGCGCGGATTTCTGGGTCATTATCCGGATCCTGGATGCTGAAAACTTCCTGTACACATTCGTCTGCCTCTCCAAGCAGAAACTCTGGACCTGTAAGCCAAGTAGAGTTAGTAAAGGAACCTATAGACATAGGCCTAGTGGCGTGATCTGCTGGATTAAGCTCGGATGGTACATAGTGCCATTGTTCAGGTTTGGAGGACCTCCTGATTCTCTCTATGCGGTTACTAACGTACACATAAAATCGCTTGGTCCGATTGTGGATTTAACCTAAAATGACCTTACTGTCGGTGTAATACTGGACTTCAGCTATGTCGACACCCAGTTCTTGTTGTATGAAATCCGCAATCTCCACTGCCAACACAGTCCCACAAAGTTCCAGTCTGGGAATAGTATGATCGGGCTTGGGGGCTAACTTATCCTTACCAAAGACGAATCCAACGTGATTTTGGTTGTTGGGTTCTGTCACCTTCAGATAGGCAACCGCTGCGATGGCCTCCGTGGAGGCGTCCGAGAACACGTGGAGTTCTTTCTTTATGCTAGAGGAAAGTGAGGTTTTAATATAGCATCTCGGGATGTGGATCTCATCCAAGGCACACAAGGATCGCTTCCAGGTTTCCCATTTTTGCTCTTTCTCGGAGGGAAGTGGGGTATCCCAATCCTTGACTTTTTCAGAAAACTGTCTCAATAGAGATTTACCTTGTATGGTGATGGGCGCTACAAATCCCAGCGGATCAAATAGGCTGTTTACCACTGATAGGACGCCTCGTTTTGTGAATGGCTTGTCTGCACAACTTATCTGAAAACCGAAGGAGTCAGCCGAGAGATCCCATCTGAGGCCCAAGCTCCTCTGCACAGGTGGACTGTCCAGTCCCAAGTTAATGTCCTTGAATCCTGGTGCATGATCGCCTGATTCGAAGGCCCTCATAACGGCCAGGCTGTTTGAAGCAATTTTGTGTAGTCTAAGTTTAGCTTGGTACAACATACTTTGAGTCCTTTTGAGCAGATCGATAGCCGCTTCTTCAGTCGGTAGTGATTTGAGTCCATCATCTACGTAGAAGTCCTTTTCTACAAAGTCTCTGGCTTCTTTACCGTACTCGGATTCTCCCTCTAATGCAGTGCGCCGAAGGCCGTAAGTTGCCACGGCAGGTGAAGGGCTGTTTCCAAATACGTGTACCCTCATTCGATATTCTGCCATCTCTGCGTTGGTGTCATTATTCTTGTACCACAGAAACCTGAGGAAATTCCGGTGGTCTTCTCTGACTACGAAACAGTGGAACATCTGTTCAATGTCAGCGGTGATGGCAACAAGCTCTTTTCTGAACCTCATTAGCACTCCAACTAGGTTATTCGTCAGATTAGGACCTGTGAGAAGGACTTTATTAAGAGATACACCTTGATGTTTGGCACTTGAGTCGAAAACAACCCTAATTTTATTAGGTTTCCGTGGGTGATACACTCCAAATGAAGGCAAGTACCAGCACTCGTCGTTCTTCCCTAAGGATGGAGCTGGTTCTGCATGGTTGTTGCGGAATATTTTGTCGATAAAGGCAACGATGTGTTCTCTCATCTCAGGCTTACTGTTCATGGTACGCTGAAGAGAGTTAAATCTAGACAGAGCTTGTTCCCTATTGTTCGGGAGTCTCACCCTGGTAGCTCGGAAGGGTAATGGAGAAACCCAGTGATTGGTTTCGTCTTTAAGGAACTCATTGTCCATTATCTTGATAAATTCTCTGTCCTCTACTGACAAAGCTACTTTATCATAGTCCTTGCTTGTGTGAAAGACTAATCTTCCCAAGTTGTCGGCAAAGTAGGGAGGAATGTCGTCAGGTGGTTGTATGAGGTCTGGAGGCTTCTCTTTCACCTGATAGTGATGAGGGCAAGGCTTAATGCAAGTTGTGCGTCCATCTCCACGCACGTACGTTTTGAAAGAGCGGATTCTTGGGTGATCCAAGCATACATTTCCTATGACTACCCATCCCAAGTCCAGTCTCTGGGCGTATGGTGCATAGTCGGGACCATTACACTGTTGACGCACCTTGTGTACCCTTAGATTGTCTCTGCCAAGCAGGAGTAGAATCTCGGCGTTGTTGTCCATAGGTGGGATAACGTTGGCTAGGTGCCTTAGGTGTGGATGGTGAAATGCAGCTTCCGGGGTAGGAATTTCATCCCTATGGTTGGGTATTTGATCGCATTCGATCAGCGTCGGTAGAGGTATTTCCGTATTTCCACTGACGGAACAAGCGATGAATCCTTGTGCCCTCCTGCCGCTAGTCTCTATGCGACCCGAGCAGGTGTTTAAGATGTAGGGTTCTGACGGTCCCTTTATACCAAAGGCTTCAAAGAATTTAGGTCCTGCTAGGGAACGGTTGCTTTGGTCGTCAATGATGGCATACATTTTTACTGCCTTTTCTGGTAGCCCCTCCGGGTAGACCTTGATTAGGCATATGCGGGCACAACATTTCTCACTCTGGCCCTCCCCACATACGTCCGAGCATGAGCAGGAAACAGCAGTGGCTGTGTTAGCGTGGTTCTGGGGCTCCCCGCCATGACTTTGAGCAGGACTGGTGGTGACAGCAGCAGGTGAATCCCTTGTGAGTGGAAATGGGTGCATAGCTGAGGCATGTCTATCACTATGACACTCCTCACATTTGATAATGGATTTACAGTCCTTAGCCATGTGCTCCAATGAAGCGCAGCATCTGAAACATACCCCAAGCTCGGTGAGGACTTTCTTGCGCTCCTGTATGGTTTTGGATCTAAATCCTCTGCATTTGTTCAGCGAGTGTGGTTTTTTATGAATGGGACATTCACGATTGAAGGCCTTGTCTCCTGATGAGGTAGTGTACTGTCTACCAGTGGGTACTGCAGATGATGGTAGGTTAGTCTTTCTAACATTCACGCTGCTCTTAAAGTCTCTGTGTTTATGCACAATACTTTCATACCTTGATGATGGTGTCACTGAAGCTGTAGTATTGAATTCCAGGAAGTCAAGGCTGGGGTCATTCCTCAACTGGGACTGTTCATCGATGAATCTACAGAAATGAATAAATGGGGGAAAAGTGACGTCATGCACTCTTTTGTACCTTGAGACTGATGCCGCCTACTTCTCTTGCAGGCTGTATGGTAGCTTCACGACAATTGGGTTCACCCCATGGGCTGTATCCAGGTAGCACAGCCCGGACAGACGAGGGTCTCTTTTGGCGAGCTCCAGTTCCATGAGCAAATCACTTAAATCCTGAAGCTTATGGGGACGTTCTGCAGTCTCCTGAATAGTGCCTTCTCTATTGCTTCTGCACTGCCAAAGGTGCGTTCGAGTCTCTGCCAGGCTGCAGCGAGACCTGCCTCTGCTTGTCCCACATAGACAGTTCTAAGGCTCTTGATGCGATTTGTGGAGCCTGGGCCCAGCCATTTGATCAAGAGGTCGAGCTCCTGCTCTGCGGTTAGGTTGAGGTTGGCGATGGCGGCTTTGAAGGTTGCCTTCCAGGCTCTGTAGCTCTCCGCACGGTCATCAAATTTTGAGAGACTGGTGTTAATTAGCTCTCTGCTCACCATAAACCTGGAAAACTCAGACATATCTGATTTCTCACTGCTTTTTGCCATGACAACTTGAGATGCCCCTGGGGCGTATAGGCTGCGTGGCGTGAAAGGGTGAGATGCTTCCGGGTAGAATGATGTTGCTGCAGGGTTGAGCTGTGGTCTAGCCTCTGTAGATTCTGATGACTGCTGCTTGAGCTGTGGAGGTAGGCCAGGAAATGCCTGGTAGCCATCTTGCTGTAATAACTGCCCTTGAGAGGGCGCATCTGGGCAACTGTTATTGGATTGCTCGGGTGCTTTGGGTATCACTGGCACTGCAGGTAAAGCTGACTTGGAGGTTTCAGTGTTGTTGGCTTGGACAGTACTGCACACTGGGGGTGGTGCAGATAACTGTTTCAGTACGTAGTCGTTGGTGCGATCAGCTGGATCGTCTATCTCCTCTGGTGGTAAGCAGACTGAATCGAGGCCTTGGCTCAATGCTTGCTCAAGTAGTCTTACTTTTGCTAATGCGATTTCCTCTTCCCTCTCTGATTCAAGGATCTTTATTCGAGCCTCTGCTTCTGCCCTCTTGGCTTCTGCCTCCGCTTCTGCCCTCTTGGCTTCCGCTTCTGCCATCTTGGCCACCGCCTGTGCTTCTGCCCTCGCAAGGACTTCTTTTTCGGTGAAGGAACGCCTCACTTTGGATTGCTCTGCATTTATGCGGGCCTCTAGTAATCTGTCGCTCAGGGTGGAGCTTCTAGAGCATGATGATCTGTAGGACCGTGAGGAATGTTTGGATGAATGCGATCTGTGTGATCTAGTTTCTTGCAAATGAGAGATGCAGAGTTCCACTTTATCTTTAGCATCCAGCACCATGGCGTCTCTTTGTCTGTCTATTGATTCTGCCTTGCACAATTCTGACGGGGCTTCTTCAATATTAGAGTCTTTTAGAAAGGTTATATACCTTGTGGACATTCTCTTGTATCTTTCATGGGCTGCGTTCAGCCGCCCGACGGCAACTTGTAAGCTGGTGGCATCGCCTGAGGAGGACTTAAGTCCTGATATGAGGGAGTAAACTCTTTCCCATAGCTCTTCCAGGTTGTCACATAGCTCATCTTTCCTGGTGTGATAATTTTCTGTGATCTTTATAGTTGGTTTGAGAGAGCGCCTTGGTCGCGTGACTTGGTCTGCTGGAAGTGTGGGTTCTACCTCCAGCTCTTCATAATGATCAGTATCAGGTTGCATTTGCTTTGTTTCATCACTGGGGAACTGTACAAGGTCCTTTTCGGCCATTTTGATTTAAGGTGCGCTGTCTCTTTAACCACCTCCGGACCGCCTAACGCAGATTCGCGTTCCGGAGGTGGCAGCGCTGCGCACAATCACGCATATACCCGTTATCTCGCGAGACGCGAGATTTCCTGTGAACGCGCGCACACAGGCGCGCGCGCTCACAGGAACGGAAGGTAAGAGAGTTGATCTCCAGCCTGCCAGCGGCGATCGTTCGCTGGCAGGCTGGAGATGTGTTTTTTTTAACCCCTAACAGGTATATTAGACGCTGTTTTGATAATAGCGTCTAATATACCTGCTACCTGGTCCTCTGGTGGTCCCCTTTGTTTGGATCGACCACCAGAGGACACAGGTAGCTCAGTAATATGTTGCACCAAGCACCACTACACTACACCCCCCCCTGTCACTTATTAACCCCTTATTCACCCTTGATCACCCCTGATCACCCCTGATCACCCCATATAGACTCCCTGATCACCCCCCTGTCATTGATCACCCCCCTGTCATTGATAACCCTCTGTAAGGCTGCATTCAGAGGTCCGTATGAATTTTACGGATCCACTGATAGATGGATCGGATCCGCAAAACACATACGGACGTCTGAATGCAGCCTTACAGGGGAGTGATCAATGACGGAGGTGATCACCCCATATAGACTCCCTTATCACCCCCCTGTCATTGATAACCCCCTGTAAAGCTCCATTCAGATGTCCGCATGATTTTTACAGATCCACTGATAGATGGATCGGATCCGCAAAACGAATACGGACGTCTGAATGGAGCCTTACAGGGGCGTGATCAATGACTGTGGTGATCACCCCATATAGACTCCCTGATCACCCCCCTGTCATTTATTACACCCCTGTCATTGATCAACCCCCTGTAAAGCTCCATTCAGATGTCCGCATGATTTTTACGGATCCACTGATAGATGGATCGGATACGCAAAACGCATACGGACGTCTGAATTGAGCCTTACAGGGGCGTGATCAATGACTGTGGTGATCACCCCATATAGACTCCCTGATCACCCCCCTGTGATTGATTACCCCCCTGTCATTGATCAACCCCCTGTAAAGCTCCATTCAGATGTCCGCATGATTTTTACAGATCCACTGATAGATGGATCGGATCCGCAAAACACATACAGGCGTCTCTCTGGAGCCTTCCAGGGGGGGTGATCACCCCATATAGACTCCCTGATCACCCCCCTGTCATTGATTACCCCCCTGTCATTGATCACCCCCCTGTCAGGCTGCATTAAGATGTCCGTATGATTTTTAAGGATCCACGGATACATGGATCGGATCCGCAAAACACATAAGGACATCTGAATGGAGCCTTACAGGGGGGTGATCAATGACAGGGGGGTGATCACCCCATATAGACTCCCTGATCACCCCCCTGTCATTGATCACCCCCCTGTCATTGATCACCCCCCCTGTCATTGATCACCCCCCCTGTCATTGATCACCCCCCCTGTCATTGATCACCCCCCCTGTCATTGATCACCCCCCTGTCATTGATCACCCCTCTGTAAGGCTCCATTCAGACATTTTTTTGGCCCAAGTTAGCGGAATTATTTTTTTTTTTTTTTTCTTACAAAGTCTCATATTCCACTAACTTGTGTCAAAAAATAAAATCTCACATGAACTCACTATACCCCTCACGGAATCCAAATGCGTAAAATTTTTTAGACATTTATATTACAGACTTCTTCTCACGCTTTAGGGCCCCTAGAATGCCAGGGCAGTATAAATACCCCACATGTGACCCCATTTCGGAAAGAAGACACCCCCAGGTATTCCGTGAGGGGCATATTGAGTCCATGAAAGATTGAAATTTTTGTCCCAAGTTAGCGGAAAGGGAGACTTTGTGAGAAAAAAATAAAAAATATCAATTTCTGCTAACTTGTGCCAAAAAAAAAAAAATTCTATGAACTCGCCATGCCCCTCATTGAATACCTTGGGGTGTCTTCTTTCCAAAATGGGGTCACATGTGGGGTATTTATACTGCCCTGGCATTCTAGGGGCCCCAAAGCGTGAGAAGAAGTCTGGTATCCAAATGTCTAAAAATGCCCCCCTAAAAGGAATTTGGGCACCTTTGCGCATCTAGGCTGCAAAAAAGTGTCACACATCTGGTATCGCCGTACTCAGGAGAAGTTGGGGAATGTGTTTTGGGGTGTCATTTTACATATACCCATGCTGGGTGAGAGAAATATCTTGGTCAAATGCCAACTTTGTATAAAAAAAATGGGAAAAGTTGTCTTTTGCCAAGATATTTCTCTCACCCAGCATGGGTATATGTAAAATGACACCCCAAAACACATTCCCCAACTTCTCCTGAATACGGCGATACCACATGTGTGACACCTTTTTGCAGCCTAGGTGGGCAAAGGGGCCCATATTCCAAAGAGCACCTTTAGGATTTCACAGGTCATTTAGCTACTTACCACACATTAGGGCCCCTGGAAAATGCCAGGGCAGTATAACTACCCCACAAGTGACCCCATTTTGGAAAGAAGACACCACAAGGTATTCCGTGAGGGGCATGGCGAGTTCCTAGAATTTTTTATTTTTTGTCACAAGTTAGTGGAAAATGATGATTTTTTTTTTTTTTCTTACAAAGTCTCATATTCCACTAACTTGTGACAAAAAATAAAAAAATCTAGGAACTCGCCATGCCCCTCACAGAATACCTTGGGGTGTCTTCTTTCCAAAATGGGGTCACTTGTGGGGTAGTTATACTGCCCTGGCATTCTAGGGGCCCAAATGTGTGGTAAGGAGTTTGAAATCAAATTCTGTAAAAAATGACCAGTGAAATCCGAAAGGTGCTTTTTGGAATATGGGCCCCTTTGCCCACCTAGGCTGCAAAAAAGTGTCACACATGTGGTATCTCCGTATTCAGGAGAAGTTGGGGAATGTGTTTTGGGGTGTCATTTTACATATACCCATGCTGGGTGAGATAAATATCTTGGTCAAATGCCAACTTTGTATAAAAAAATGGTAAAAGTTGTCTTTTGCCAAGATATTTCTCTCACCCAGCATGGGTATATGTAAAATGACACCCCAAAACACATTCCACAACTTCTCCTGAATACGGAGATACCAGATGTGTGACTATTTTGCAGCCTAGGTGGGCAAAGGGGCCCATATTCCAAAGAGCACCTTTCGGATTTCTCTGGCCATTTTTTACAGAATTTGATTTCAAACTCCTTACCACACATTTGGGCCCCTAGAATGCCAGGGCAGTATAACTACCCCACAAGTGACCCCATTTTGGAAAGAAGACACCCCAAGGTATTCCGTGAGGGGCATAGCGAGTACCTAGAATTTTTTATTTTTTGTCACAAGTTAGTGGAATATGAGACTTTGTAAGAAAAAAAAAAAAAATCATAATTTTCCGCTAACTTGTGACAAAAAATAAAAAGTTCTATGAACTCACTATGCCCATCAGCGAATACCTTAGGGTGTCTACTTTCCGAAATGGGGTCATTTGTGGGGTGTTTGTACTGTCTGGGCATTGTAGAACCTCAGGAAACATGACAGGTGCTCAGAAAGTCAGAGCTGCTGCAAAAAGCGGAAATTCACATTTTTGTACCATAGTTTGTAAACGCTATAACTTTTACCCAAACCATTTTTTTTTTACCCAAACATTTTTTTTTTATCAAAGACATGTAGAACAATAAATTTAGAGCAAAATTTATATATGGATCTCGTTTTTTTTTGCAAAATTTTACAACTGAAAGTGAAAAATGTCATTTTTTTGCAAAAAAATCGTTAAATTTCGATTAATAACAAAAAAAGTTAAAATGTCAGCAGCAATGAAATACCACCAAATGAAAGCTCTATTAGTGAGAAGAAAAGGAGGTAAAATTCATTTGGGTGGTAAGTTGCATGACCGAGCAATAAACTGTGAAAGTAGTGTAGGTCAGAAGTGTAAAAAGTGGCCTGGTCTTTCAGGGTGTTTAAGCACTGGGGGCTGAGGTGGTTAAGAAAATGAACTTTTGAATTGGGGGCTGAAAATTGCAGTGCGGCTCAGATAAGGCACCCCGATGAGTTTCCCAAAGTCTTTTTAGTGAATTGTGGGGTTTTGTGGTTTAAGGGAGGCCCCGCGTGCGTGAACAGTTCTTATATCATACGAGCAAGGATGTAGAATGTAACATAGGATGTAGAAAGTGGATGTAACATAGGATGTAGAAAGTGGCTTGGCGAGTAGTGGAGGACTTCCAGGCGAGAGTATATCTACTGCATACAGGCCGTGCTTCCCCTTAGGCTTATGGGACATGCACTGTTGCCGGGCAGATTTGCTGGGAGTGGGCCTGTTGCAGGGGAGGTTCCTGAGTGTGGCACTGGGCTCTGAGGGAACCTGTAGCCGGGCATTGGACGTTGAGACGGGTATTTACTGGGGTATAAGGCTTTAAGGCAGTTTTTGACTGTTCTGTCCCCACATGAAGTCGAATGATGGTGTAACTGATAATGACTTTGTGACTGTCCTACCTTCGTATCCAAGCAGTGGAGCAGACCGGACCGGCAGATGCTCAGGTTAGATGGATCCAGACGTAGACACAAGGATGCAATCAAACGTGGGTTTATTTGATCCAGAGCAGTGACATACGGTGATGCAATACAGGAATGCAGTAGATGCTGTGATGTGGATGTCTTTTCTGAAGCTAACTGCTGAGGCTACTGCTGATCAAAAACTGATGCCTTCACAAGCCGAGGTGTGTGTCTCCAGTCACAAAGGAATGCAGCACTGAAAAAGGCTACAGGAAGTGACCAGGCCCAAGGCTGCTAAAACCACGCCCAGAGATAAAACTTTATAGACAACAAACGAGGCGTGCAGCATACAAATTCCGGCCAGCAGATGGCAGCAGAGAACAATAGACTTAAACAACATAGGTAAAACAAGAAATAATACAGTGCAGAAATTCAATATGAAAGGAACAGCACAATGTTTGCATAAGCTCTGTATTTATTCCTGAGTTGGCAGAAATTTGCATTCTTTGTTTTGCAGCTTCAGAGGGATCTAAAATGTATAATTGTGCAAACTGTCTGTTTTCACCCTGTTGAGGATGCAGTGTTCCTGCTCTAGTGACAAATCGAACCATGGATTTGAAAACAGTATAGCCCATAGCCAGAAGGCGGACTAATGTTAGCTCCCATAGATGCAAATGCTAGAGCACTATTTATTGACCTTATATTTTGCATAAAATTTTTGCTGTAATGATGCTGACTAGGGATGAGCGAACCCGAACTGTATAGTTCGGGTTCGTACCGAATTTTGGGGTGTCCGTGACACGGACCCGAACCCGAACATTTTCGTAAAAGTCCGGGTTCGGGTTCGGTGTTCGGCGCTTTCTTGGCGCTTTTTGAAAGGCTGCAAAGCAGCCAATCAACAAGCGTCATACTACTTGCCCCAAGAGGCCATCACAGCCTTGCTTACTATTGGCATGGCTATGATTGGCCAGTGCAGCATGTGACCCAGCCTCTATATAAGCTTGGGTCACGTAGCGCTGCACGTCACTCTGCTGATTCAAGCATAGGGAGAGGTTGCTGCTGCGACGTTAGGGCGAGATTAGGCAGATTAACTCCTCCAAAAGACTTAATTCAGTGATCGATCTCCAGCTGTGGATCATTGAAGTGCTGATATTCAATTGCTCACTGTTTTTTAGGCTGCCCAGAGCGTTTTTATATCACTTTTTTCTGGGGTGATCGGCGGCCATTTTGTGGCTTGTGGCGCGCCAGCACAAGCTACCACCAAGTGCATTTAACCATCAATAGTGTGGTTATTTTTTGCTATATCCTACATCAGCTGCAGGTTGAGCCTGTGTCACCCAAGTGCATTTAACAATCAACAGTGTGGTTATTTTTTGGCCATATACTACATCAGGTGCAGGCTGAGCCTGTGTCACCCAAGTGCATTTAACCATCAACAGTGTGGTTATTTTTTGGCCATATACTACATCAGGTGCAGGCTGAGCCTGTGTCACCCAAGTGCATTTAACCATCAATAGTGTGGTTATTTTTTGGCCATATACTACATCAGGGGCAAGTTGAGCCTGTCACCCAGCGCCTAAAAAATAGCCCTGACATTTAACTTCCTCCAAATCAGTACTGTTTTAGCTGGTCAAGTTATTTGTAGTGACCGTAAAAGCACAGTTTTTGTTCTGGGTTGAAAAACTATTCCCAAATTTGCCATTCTCAAAATTAGTAGTTTCTGCTATATCAGGCCTACTTTAAATCTATCCCAAAAAGGGTATATTAGATTCAAGGTGCTGATAGTGTCATTCTGAAAAACTTAACACACACGCTACAGTGCAGATACAAGTCTAATTCTGTGATTAAAGGTATACCTGTCACACAGCGCCTAAAAAATAGCCCTGACATTTATATTCCTCCAAATCAGTACTGTTTTAGCTGGTCAAGTTATTTGTAGTGACCGTAAAAGCACAGTTTTTGTTCTGGGTTGAAAAAGAATTCCCAAATTTGCCATTTTCTAAATTAGTAGTTTCTGCTATATCAGGCCTACTTTAAATCTATCCCAAAAAGGGTATATTAGATTCAAGGTGCTGATAGTGTCATTCTGAAAAACTTAACACACACGCTACAGTGCAGATACAAGTCTAATTCTGTGATTAAAGGTATACCTGTGACACAGCGCCTAAAAAATAGCCCTGACATTTATATTCCTCTAAATCAGTACTGTTTTAGCTGGTCAAATTATTTGTAGTGACCGTAAAAGCACAGTTTTTGTTCTGGGTTGAAAAACTATTCCCAAATTTGCCATTTTCAAAATTGTGGTGAACGGGAACAATGAGGAAAACATCTAATAAGGGACGCGGACGTGGACATGGTCGTGGTGGTGTTAGTGGACCCTCTGGTGCTGGGAGAGGACGTGGCCGTTCTGCCACAGCCACACGTCCTAGTGTACCAACTACCTCAGGTCCCAGTAGCCGCCAGAATTTACAGGGATATTTGGTGGGGCCCAATGCCGTTCTAAGGATGGTAAGGCCTGAGCAGGTACAGGCATTAGTCAATTGGGTGGCCGACAGTGCATCCAGCACGTTCACATTATCTCCCACCCAGTCTTCTGCAGAAAGCGCACAGATGGCGCATGAAAACCAAGCCCATCAGTCTGTCACATCACCCCCATGCATATCAGGGAAACTGTCTGAGCCTCAAGTTATGCAGCAGTCTCTTATGCTGTTTGAAGACTCTGCTGCCAGGGTTTCCCAAGGGCATCCACCTAGCCCTTCCCCAGGGGTGGAAGAGATAGAATGCACTAACGCACAACCACTTATGTTTCCTGATGATGAGGACATGGGAATACCACCTCAGCACGTCTCTGATGATGACGAAACACAGGTGCCAACTGCTGCGTCTTTCTGCAGTGTGCAGACTGAACAGGAGGTCAGGGATCAAGACTGGGTGGAAGACGATGCAGGGGACGATGAGGTCCTAGATCCCACATGGAATGAAGGTCGTGCCACTGACTTTCACAGTTCGGAGGAAGAGGCAGTGGTGAGACCGAGCCAACAGCGTAGCAAAAGAGGGAGCAGTCGGCAAAATCAGAACACCCGCCGCCAAGAGACTCCGCCTGCTACTGACCGCCACCATCTGGGACCGAGCACCCCAAAGGCAGCTTCAAGGAGTTCCCTGGCATGGCACTTCTTCAAACAATGTGCTGACGACAAGACCCGAGTGGTTTTCACGCTGTGCCATCAGAGCCTGAAGCGAGGCATTAACGTTCTGAACCTTAGCACAACCTGCATGACCAGGCACCTGCATGCAAAGCATGAACTGCAGTGGAGTAAACACCTTAAAAACAAGGAAGTCACTCAGGCTCCCCCTGCTACATCTTCTGCTGCTGCCGCCTCAGCCTCTTCTGCTGCTGCAGCCTCGGCCTCTTCCTCCGCCTCTGGAGGAACGTTGGCACCTGCCGCCTAGAAAACATGGGATGTACCACCAACACCACCACCTGCGTCACCAAGCATCTCAACCATGTCACACGGCAGCGTTCAGCTCTCCATCTCACAAACATTTGAGAGAAAGCGTAAATTCCCACCTAGCCACCCTCGATCCCTGGCCCTGAATGCCAGCATTTCTAAACTACTGGCCTATGAAATGCTGTCATTTAGGCTGGTGGACACAGACAGCTTCAAACAGCTCATGTCACTTGCTGTCCCACAGTATGTTGTTCCCAGCCGCCACTACTTCTCCAAGAGAGCCGTGCCTTACCTGCACAACCAAGTTTCCGATAAAATCAAGTGTGCACTGCGCAACGCCATCTGTGGCAAGGTCCACCTAACCACAGATACGTGGACCAGTAAGCACGGCCAGGGACGCTATATCTCCCTAACTGCACACTGGGTAAATGTAGTGGCGGCTGGGCCCCAAGCGGAGAGCTGTTTGGCGCACGTTCTTCCGCCGCCAAGGATCGCAGGGCAACATTCTTTGCCTCCTGTCTCCTCCTCCTCCTACTCAGCTTCCTCCTCCTCTTCTTCCACCTGCTCATCCAGTCAGCCACACACCTTCACCACCAACTTCAGCACAGCCCTGGGTAAACGTCAGCAGGCCGTTCTGAAACTCATATGTTTGGGGGACAGGCCCTACACCGCACAGGAGTTGTGGCGGGGTATAGAACAACAGACCGACGAGTGGTTGCTGCTGGTGAGCCTCAAGCCCGGCCTGGTCGTGTGCAATAATGGGCGAAATCTCGTTGCAGCTCTGGGACTAGCCGGTTTGACGCACATCCCTTGCCTGGCGCATGTGCTGAATTTGGTGGTGCAGAAGTTCATTCGCAACTACCCCGACATGTCAGAGCTGCTGCATAAAGTGCGGGCCGTCTGTTCGCGCTTCCGGCGTTCACACCCTGCCGCTGCTCGCCTGTCTGCGCTGCAGCGTAACTTCGGCCTTCCCGGTCACCACCTCATATGCGACGTGCCCACCAGGTGGAACTCCACCTTGCATATGCTGGACAGACTGTGCGAGCAGCAGCAGGCCATAGTGGAGTTTCAGCTGCAGGACGCACGGGTCAGTCGCACTGCGGAACAGCACCACTTCACCACCAATCACTGGGCCTCCATGCGAGACCTGTGTGCCCTGTTGCGCTGTTTCGAGTACTCCACCAACATGGCAAGTGGCGATGACGCCGTTATCAGCGTTACAATACCACTTCTATGTCTCCTTGAGAAAACACTTAGGGCGATGATGGAAGAGGAGGTGGCCCAGGAGGAAGAGGAGGAAGAGGGGTCATTTTTAGCACTTTCAGGCCAGTCTCTTCAAAGTGACTCAGAGGGAGGTTTTTTGCAACAGCAGAGGCCAGGTACAAATGTGGCCAGACAGGGCCCACTACTGGAGGACGAGAGGGACGAGGATGAGGAGGAGGTGGAGGACGATGAGGATGAAGCATGTTCACAGCGGGGTGGCACCCAAAGCAGCTCGGGCCCATCACTGGTGCGTGGCTGGGGGGAAACACAGGACGATGACAATACGCCTCCCACAGAGGACAGCTTGTCCTTACCTCTGGGCAGCCTGGCACACATGAGCGACTACATGCTGCAGTGCCTGCGCAACGACAGCAGAGTTGCCCACATTTTAACGTGTGCGGACTACTGGGTTGCCACCCTGCTGGATCCCCGGTACAAAGACAATGTGCCCACCTTACTTCCTACACTGGAGCGTGATAGGAAGATGCGCGAGTACAAGCGCACGTTGGTAGACGCGCTACTGAAAGCATTCCCAAATGTCACAGGGGAACCAGTGGAAGCCCAAGGCGAAGGCAGAGGAGGAGCAAGAGGTCACCAACGCAGCTGTGTCACGGCCAGCTCCTCTGAGGGCAGGGTTAGCATGGCAGAGATGTGGAAAAGTTTTGTCACCACGCCACAGCTAACTGCACCATCACCTGATACGGAACGTGTTAGCAGGAGGCAACATTTCACTAACATGGTGGAACAGTACCTGTGCACACCCCTCCACGTACTGACTGATGGTTCGGCCCCATTTAACTTCTGGGTCTCCAAATTGTCCATGTGGCCAGAGGTAGCCTTTTATGCCTTGGAGGTGCTAGCCTGCCCGGCGGCCAGCGTTTTGTCTGAACGTGTATTCAGCACGGCAGGGGGCGTCATTACAGACAAACGCAGCCGCCTGTCTACAGCCAATGTGGACAAGCTAACGTTCATAAAAATGAACCAGGCATGGATCCCACAGGACCTGTCCATCCCTTGTGCAGATTAGACATTAACTACCTCCCCTTAACAATATATTATTGTACTCCAGGGCACTTCCTTATTCAATCCTATTTTTATTTTCATTTTACCATTATATTGCGGGGCAACCCAAAGTTGAATGAACCTCTCCTCTGTCTGGGTGCCGGGGCCTAAATATGTGACAGTGGCCTGTTCCAGTGGTGGGTGATGTGAAGCCTGATTCTCTGCTATAACATGAAGACTGATTCTGTCCTGACATAAAGCCAGATTCTCTGTTACGGGACCTCTCTCCTCTGTCTGGGTGCCTGGGCCTAAATATGTGACAGTGGCCTGTTCCAGTGGTGGGTGACGTGAAGCCTGATTCTCTGCTATGACATGAAGACTGATTCTCTGCTGACATGAAGCCTGAATCTCTGTTACGGGACCTCTCTCCTCTGTCTGGGTGCCAAGGCCTAAATGTGTGACAGTGGCCTCTTCCAGTGGTGGATGACGTGAAGCCTGATTCTCTGCTATGACATGAAGACTGATTCTCTGCTGACATGAAACCAGATTCTCTGTTACGGGACCTCTCTCCTCTGCCTGGGTGCCTGGGCCTAAATATGTGACAGTGGCCTGTTCCAGTGGTGGGTGACGTGAAGCCTGATTCTCTGCTATGACATGAAGACTGATTCTGTGCTGACATGAAGCCAGATTCTCTGTTACGGGACTTCTCTCCTCTGTCTGGGTGCCAGGGCCTAAATGTGTGACAGTGGCCTCTTCCAGTGGTGGGTGACATAAAGCCTGATTCTCTGCTATGACATGAAGACTGATTCTGTGCTGACATGAAGCCAGATTCTCTGTTACGGGACCTCTCTCCTCTGTCTGGGTGCCAGGGCCTAAATATGTGACAGTGGCCTGTTCCAGTGGTGGGTGACGTGAAGCCTGATTCTCTGCTATAACATGAAGACTGATTCTGTGCTGACATGAAGCCAAATTCTCTGTTACGGGACCTCTCTCCTCTGCCTGGGTGCCTGGGCCTAAATATGTGACAGTGGCCTGTTCCAGTGGTGGGTGACGTGAAGCCTGATTCTCTGCTATGACATGAAGACTGATTCTCTGCTGATATGAAGCCAGATTCTCTGTTACGGGACCTCTCTCCTCTGTCTGGGTGCCGGGGCCTAAATATGTGACAGTGGCCTGTTCCAGTGGTGGGTGACGTGAAGCCTGATTCTCTGCTATGACATGAAGACTTATTCTGTGCTGACATGAAGCCAGATTCTTTGTTACGGGACCTCTCTCCTCTGTCTGGGTGCCGGGGCCTAAATATGTGACAGTGGCCTGTTCCAGTGGTGGGTGACGTGAAGCCTGATTCTCTGCTATAACATGAAGACTGATTCTGTGCTGACATGAAGCCAGATTCTCTGTTACGGGACCTCTCTCCTCTGCCTGGGTGCCTGGGCCTAAATATGTGATAGTGGCCTGTTCCAGTGGTGGGTGACGTGAAGCCTGATTCTCTGCTTTGACATGAAGACTGATTCTCTGCTGACATGAAGCCAGATTCTCTGTTACGGGACCTCTCTCCTCTGTCTGGGTGCCGGGGCCTAAATATGTGACAGTGGCCTGTTCCAGTGGTGGGTGACGTGAAGCCTGATTCTCTGCTATGATATGAAGACTGATTCTCTGCTGACATGAAGCCAGATTCTCTGCTATGGCATGAAGAGACTGATTCTCTGCTGACATGAAGCCAGATTCTCTGCTATGGCATGAAGAGACTGATTGTCTGCTGACGTGAAGCCAGATTCTCTGCTATGGGACCTCCTTCCAATTGATATTGGTTAATTTTAATTTTTTTTATTTTTATTTTAATTCATTTCCCTATCCACATTTGTTTGCAGGGGATTTACCTACATGTTGCTGCCTTTTGCAGCTCTCTAGCTCTTTCCTGGGCTGTTTTACAGCCTTTTTAGTGCCGAAAAGTTTGGGTCCCCATTGACTTCAATGGGGTTCGGGACGAAGTTCGGGTCGGGTTCGGATCCCGAACCCGAACATTTCCGTGAAGTTCGCCCGAACTTCTCGAACCCGAACATCCAGGTGTTCGCTCAACTCTTATGCTGACCCATCATGAGCTGCTGTATAAACGGATTTGTTCGAATTGGTTGAAGATTTACTTTTCCTTTTGAGCAACACTGTGTAATTTTTTGATCAGATGGACTTTCTCCTTCAAAATGTTTTGCTTGACAAAAATTGCATATCTGATTTAAATCTCCACATTAATGTTAGCCTCATTAATATTAACTATATCATTTATCATTGCCATTCTTTCTATTGTTGCCTGGGATTCGTTGTTTTCCACTCGTTTACTTCGGGCCAGTCTCTGTAATTGTGCTTGCTGCAAACATTGTAATTGTCGTTCTTCTGATGTAAGACTTGCTCTCCTAGCTTTTTCTCTTTCAGCATGTCTCTTACGTTTTTGTCTTTCTCTTATATCATTTATCCTCTCCTGTTTGGCTGTTGATAAATGTGTTGTGTCTGTTTGTAGATCTGTTATCCTGCCTCTTTTTATTGCTTGTTGCTGACGTAGTGTTGCTCTCCTAGCTCTGTGTGCTTTCACATTTTTCTGACGCTCATTTTCCTTTCCTTCAATAGATCTATTTGCTCGTCTTTGTCTTTCTCTTAGAGATTGTTTTTTACGCTGATTTTTCTGTTCTTCTATAGATATATTTGCTCTTCTGAATCTTTCTCTTTTAGCGTTTTTGTGACACTCATTTTCTTTTTTGATCTATTTGCTCATTTTATTTCTTTGTTTTTCAGCCTTTGTTTTTTTGATTTTTACTTGCTGACTTACATGCGCTGTCTGTGGCCGGCCGGCGCTCCTCCTGTGGCCGGCCGGCACATGTAAGTATAAGCTAAATAACCATGGCAGCCAGGACTGCAGTAGCGTCCTGGCTGCCATGGTAACCGATCGGAGCCCCAGCGATTAAACTGGGACTCCGTTTGGAAATGCAGCTCCGCGGCCACCAATGATGGGGGGGGGTTGTTAACCTGTGGCCACGGTCACCAATGCTTTTAATACTGGGGAGGGAGGGAGCGGGGCCGCACTGGCCACCAATGCTTTTAATACTGGGGAAGGAGGGGGGTCTTGCCCCTGCTGCCTGGCAGCACTTGATCAGTGGGCTGAGATCCGCACAATTAACCCCTCAGGTGCGGCACCTGAGGGGTTAATTGTGCGGATCACAGCCCCCTGTAAGAGATCGGGTGCTGCCAGGCAGCAGGGGGCAGTTATGTACACAGTTCTTAGTATATTCTAACTTGAAGCGTCCCCATCACCATGGGAACGCTTCTGTGTTAGAATATACTGTCGGATCTGAGTTTTCACGATCTAACTCAAATCCGATGGTATATTCTAACATAGAGGCGTTCCCATGGTGATGGGGATGCTTCAAGTTAAAATATACCATCGGATTGGAGAAAACTCTGATCCGATGGAGTGTGTGCTGATTGGTTTGCGTGCCGCACATGCGCACTTCACTAATCGGCACACATGCATGGACAACAGCCCTGAGCACGTACACAGGGCTTTTATTAGTATAGATACATACATAATATATACAATGGATATAAAGAGTCTACACACCTGTTAAAATCTGTTAAAATGTCAGGTTTCTGTGCTGTAAAAAAATGAGACAGAGATAAATCATTTCAGAACTTTTTCCACCTTTAGGCCTCATGCACACGACAGGTTTTTTTTGCAGTCTGCAAAAAGGGGTTCCGTTGTTCTGTGATCCGTTTCCGTTTTTGCATCCATTGTGTTTCCATGTGTCTTCCGTTTTTTTCGCGGACCGCAAAAAAAAGGAATGTAACAAAAAAGAACAAAAAAAAAAAGAGAGATTTAAATATCCACATCCAGGATACAGGTATATATGACGGTCACCTGTGGTTTGTTTGGTTGCCATTTTCTGTAGTCTTTACAGGGTACAGAGGTGCGTTTGGTTGCTTGGCTTTTCATGTTCTAGGCTTTTTCCTTGTTGTGTCTTGGTTTCACCATGGCGGATGACTCTGAGAAAGAAGTTTTACTGCACTGGCTAGTTTCTCGGCGATTGGGACAGCGCTCAGTTTTGTTGGATGAGGAACCGACTAGAAGGCGGCGATTTTGGGTTCATCCGATTGTTTCTCAACGCTACCGGAAAGGACACTTTCATACCCTTTACCAAGATCTTCGGCAGCATCCTGAGAAGTTTTTTTCTTTCTGTCGGATGTCAGTGTCTACATTTGATCGCTTGCTGTTGTCTCTATGTACTGTCCTTACCTTCATGGACACCAATATGAGATGCAGCATTACTCCTGAGGAAAGGCTCATTGTCACGTTGAGGTAAGCAATATCTTTTAGTCATAGTTCAAACTTTCATGTGCTGGCTTATGTCATCATTAACATGTTTCTGAAAATGGCTGTTGTTAGACATGTGCGAATGTTTGTAGAAGTAACTTTTTTTCCCCATAATATGTTTGCTCAATTCTCAAATATATTATTGGGGTTAACTGACTAACACATAACATGGCCAGATTAAAGGTAGTCGTGTATGTTAAAATGGTGAATTATTTCTGTGGCCAATGTCATCATCATGCCGAGTGTTCACATCATGCTTGAAGTCGCCTATACATTCTGCATGCAAATGGCGTAAACACAGTTGCTGTAGCATAGCTGGTGTGAGTAGTGCCCACACCCCAATTTCTGAAAGATTTTTGGTCAGTTGTACCCATATGTCTCATAACAAACATTAGACAAAAAATGATGTATTGTTAGTTCACTTTTTTTGCTGCTTATTGAAATTTTCTTTATCAATATTTTTCAACAGATTCCTTGCAACTGGGAACTCATTTCCATCCCTGCATTTTGAGTTTCTTTTGGGAACCTCAACTATTTCTCGGATTGTGCGTCACACTTGCCAGGTCATCTGGCACCAACTCCGAGAGACGGTGATGCCACAGCCCAAGACAGACGATTGGATTCGCATCGCTGAGGGCTTCAATATTTCTGCGCAGTTTCCCAACTGCCTCGGGGCACTGAATGGCAAACACATCAGTGTGAAGAAGCCTCCTCACTCAGGGTCCCGATTCTTCAATTATAAACAATATTTTTTGGTAGTGCTTACAGTAACTATCGGTAATTATAATGGTTGATATTGGGGCCTATGGAAGCACAGCAGATGCTCGCATCTTTAGTGCTTCTCGAATGGGTGAGCGGCTTCGTGGCAACCAGCTTGCCCTGCCCGAGTCCAGAAGACTGCCCGGATCTGCTGGTCCGCCGGCTCCATTTGTCATCGTGGCGGATGAAGGATTTGCATTAACTCACCATGTTATGCGGCCCTTTCCAAAGCGTGGTTTGGATGTCAGGAGGCATATTTTCAACTACTGGTTGACTCGTGCCCGTTGGTATGTTGAGTGCGGGATACTCTCTAGCAAGTGGAGGGTGTTTTTGTCATCCATACAGATGGATCCGGAGAATGCTACCCTGGTGATTCAAGCTTGTGTTGTTGTACACAACTTCACCAGGATTCACGAGGCTTCCTCTTCTGTTGACATGGAAGATTTGCCAACGTCATCAGGTTTGGGTTTGGATAGGACCCTGCATAGATGACCTGGAACTGCAGGCATTGCAGTTCGAGAACTCTATGCAGACTACTTTTTAAGCCCAGAGGGCTCCTTGCCATGGCAGAGGGACGCTATTCATGGCAGTGTTTGATTTCTTCTGTGCTCGCTAGTATTTTTTTGTTTTCTAGATAGCTTGTGTAACTTATTACATAGTTGAGTGTAGGGACTCGCAAGAGAATGAGGACCCTTGACGTGGGCTTGCGGGCTGAGTTTTTTTTAAACCAAAACATAATCAAGCTCATTAAAACTAATAATGATGTTTATGGTTTATATTTTAGAACCATCATTATTGGATTTGCTATATGTTTCAAAAATCCTTCTAATACCTCATTTTATCGTAATTTGATGTTGGTTTCACCACGGAAAATAAAGTTTGTTTATTACTACAAGTATTGTGTGTGTCTTTCAGACGTCTAAATAGGTTGTAATGTTATGTATTTCATATGAAGCACTAATCTAACAATAACACTATCACATTCTACATGTATTCCTGTAACATTATGTGGTTTATTTCTAAAAGAACACTCAATACAAAGTGTTGTTTTCTGAAAATGCACATACCCAATTGGTTGCCTGTGCAACCATTTGGCTATTAATTTTTCACTCAACCCATTAGTTTTATAGTGTGTTTGTACAATTGTGCCTTTTACTGTGAACCAATATTAAGTTTAGATTTATCCCCGTACAAACAGATGTTTGGACTAACAGCAATTCTTTTGACCTATATAATCTGTATTGCTACTTCACCATCCAAAGGTTGAGTTGGTTGTTGAGCCACGTCCCATAGGTATTATGTTTGATTGGAGGCACTATTGTAGTTGTTTATGAAAAAATAAAAGACACATTGCGTTTGGTAATAGTCTTTTTTACTGAAACCCAAGCCCCCCAAATAAAAAATCGGCACACAATTTTGCCCAAAAATAAACAAACTTAAATAACTATAAATGTATACAACAGTAGTATAGACACAGTTTTACAATTCAAATAATTCCCTGCTGAAGGGACCAGGAGGAAAAAAGGTTCCCGGCCTAACCTGGTCAGGTTTCTGTGGCACAGTGGAATAAGTGGCAGCCTGACTCAAATAATGGGAAGGGGGTGGCTTGGGTCTTGTACCACCTGGTAACGTGGCATAGGTAAAGGTGGGCCATAAGGTTGTTGTTGGCTGGGCATAGGAACATGCTGCGAGCCTGCAGAGAGGATTTTGCACCGGACTGTATTAAGTTCGGAAACAATGTCTCCTTGGTATGGGGAAGAAAACATTTCAATGACCATGGCCAGTCCCGCCACACATGGACTAAACATGTTGGCAGGGACCCCCCTCAGTAATGGCGCCAGCCCCCTCACCATCGCTTCCTCTGGGCCCTCACTCCTCCTCTTGGCAAGGAATTCTATGACTCTGTAGTAAATCTGTTCCCGAGTCTCTTGCGCAGAGGAAGACTGGGGCACATTTTGTCGACGCCTAGGCTGAGGCTGCTGTGTCCTTTCAGGGCTCCCCTGGGAAACGATGGGTGGCTCCACGGACTGGTGTTCCCTCTCCTCTGCCAGGGTTGGAGTAGGACTGCTTTCTGGGGAGAAAGCTGCTGGAGTCTCACTTCCCCCAAAATCCGACTCCTCCGGGTCATCCAAACTGTCCACAGTACTGTATAGAAAAATAAGAAAAAAACATATATTAAATCATTTGAGTAAAACATTTCAAAGCTACCTAATGATTGTAACTGAAAATAAAATTTGTGTGTACTATATACGGTGAGCCTGCATAGAAGACATATTGTTTTGGAATGTGTTATTTCCACTTTAGATGTTAATTTCCCACATCCACCAACAAAAATTCACTGATTTTTCTTTTGGGGAGCCTAAACACTAAATGGGAAACTATTTTTCTTAACATTGTTATGAGTTTGGGGATGTCCAGCCCGAAAACAGGTAGACACATTCAAGGAGCTAACCAAGTGCTGAGATACTGTGCGTCTGGATCGGACCTGTTTCTACCTTGGCACCCTCATTAATGTTGAATAATAAGCAAAATACACCAGAACAAAAACATGTATCAGGCATCACAAGGTCATGGTGGTAGTTGGATTTCAAAATCAGCTAGAGGAACGCAGTTGCAGCATCATTACTCAATATAATAGTAGTATGTTTTGTGCCTTTTATTTTTTCCTGATAAAATCCATTTTTTGGCTTGTAACCCAACATGCAAAATATGTTTAAGGAAATTACTGTAATGAAGGGTTACAAACCAAAAAATAAATAAAAATAGCATGTATGTACCCAAACATAGGAACACAAAGAACCAAACGGAAATCCTAACACTATTCAGGCACCCAAAACTGCAAAGGCCTTGGCCCAGCATTTTCATATTTGGGACCGATCCAAAGGACAGGTTCACATTATCATATTGGCGGTGGGCCAACACCCGGCAAAATATGACAATCAGCTGTATGATGAGAAAATGCGTGGAGTGCGCAGGTGCCATCTCCCTTCTCTATTCATGCACTGCAGATATCTGTGATTTGATTGAACAAAAAGTGCCACACAGGAAGAGAGACAGCAGACGGCACGGCATGTGCGCTGTGCACGTGTTGTCTCGTCATACTACTGAACAGCGTTGTTGACCGGAGTTTTTCAAGCCAAAAAAAGAAAATGATCGCCTACACAGAGGATAGATCATCAATAGTCAAACGCCACACAACCACTTTAAGTATTTCATACTAGGGTTAACCTACATTAGGAACTATTGAGACCCAGCCATAAAATATTTAATTGTATCACAAACATACTTACGGCCTCAAATCCATGACCAGCTTTAGGAATTGTAACTGTGCGGTATATATACAGTACAGACCAAAAGTTTGGACACACCTTCTCATTCAAAGAGTTTTCTTTATTTTCATGACTATGAAAATTGTAGATTCACACTGAAGGCATCAAAACTATGAATTAACACATGTTGAATTATATACATAACAAACAAGTGTGAAACAACTGAAAATATGTCATATTCTAGGTTCTTCAAAGTAGCCACCTTTTGCTTTGATTACTGCTTTGCACACTCTTGGCATTCTCTTGATGAGCTTCAAGAGGTAATCCCCTGAAATGGTTTTCACTTCACAGGTGTGCCCTGTCAGGTTTAATAAGTGGGATTTCTTGCCTTATAAATGGGGTTGGGACCATCAGTGGCGTTGAGGAGAAGTCAGGTGGATACACAGCTGATAGTCCTACTGAATAGACTGTTAGAATTTGTATTATGGCAAGAAAAAAGCAGCTAAGTAAAGAAAAACGAGTGGCCATCATTACTTTAAGAAATGAAGGTCAGTCAGTCAGCCGAAAAATTGGGAAAACTTTGAAAGTAAGGGCTATTTGACCATGAAGGAGAGTGATGGGGTTCTGCGCCAGATGACCTGGCCTCCACAGTCACCGGACCTGAACCCAATCGAGATGGTTTGGGGTGAGCTGGACCGCAGAGTGAAGGCAAAAGGGCTAACAAGTGCTAAGCATCTCTGGGAACTCCTTCAAGACTGTTGGAAGACCATTTCAGGGAACTACCTCTTGAAGCTCATCAAGAGAATGCCAAGAGTGTGCAAAGCAGTAATCAAAGCAAAAGGTGGCTACTTTGAAGAACCTAGAATATGACATATTTTCAGTTGTTTCACACTTGTTTGTTATGTATATAATTCCACATGTGTTAATTCATAGTTTTGATGCCTTCATAGTCATGAAAATAAAGAAAACTCTTTGAATGAGAAGGTGTGTCCAAACTTTTGGTCTGTACTGTATATGGCCTTTTTCGGGCTCCTCCATCGCCACTACGCCCTCTTTCATTTTGCTCCCGGCGGAATTGATCCCGGCAACTATTCCACCGGGTCTTCGTCTGTTTCACTGTGAAGAAATAAAACAATAAAAATCATATAAATAGCACAAAGAAATATGCAATAAGAAGAGGACTAATAGCAAAGCAAACATTTCTCCAAAATGAAGCGGCCAACTGAAAATAAATGTCCGATAATGCACGATTAGACATCACATGGTACAGTAGTGCAGGTGTGGGTATACTAATCAAATACGTTCATGAAGCCAGGGATTATTCGTGCTATACATTTGGATATTAATAATTTTACAAATATGGGATAACTGACAACTATTGTATGCTCAATTACAACAGGAACACGTGTCACCAAATAGCATGTGTACATGCATTGTATCCATTACTACAGTTTGCAGTAGCATAGGTAGGGCCAGGCATTTAAAATACACCAAAACGCAGGAGTATGGTATATATTGCACGATTGTTCCATAAACCATACAGTTGTTTTCAAAAATATTCAACCCCCACTGAAATTGAGTGTTTTGGCCAGTTTGACATTGATTTTGATCATTTCAGTCATCTTGTTTACAATTAAATCAAAGAGGCGCTTGTAAGTCAGACAAATATAACATAACATTTATAATGAAATAACCACAAATGTCTTTTCTGTGCTCACCTCATTATCAGTTTTATTCAACCCCCAAGTGACATTCAATCTTAGTACTTAGTACAACATCCTTTTCCAGTTATAACAGCTTTTAAATGTGAAGCATAGCTTGACACAAGTCTCTTGCAGCGATCTACGGGTATCTTCGCCCATTCTTCATGGGCAAAAGCCTCCAGTTCAGTCACATTCTTAGGCTTGCGCGCTGCAACTGCTTTCTTTAAGTCCCACCAGAGGTTCTCAATCGGATTTAAGTCTGGTGACTGCGATGGCCACTTCAAAATGTTCCAGCCTTTAATCTGCAACCATGCTCTAGTGGACTTGGAGGTATGCTTGGGATCATTGTCCTGTTGAAAGGTCCAACGTCTCCCAAGCCTCAGGTTTGTGACGGACTGCATCACATTTTCATCCAATATCTCCTGGTACTGAAGAGAATTCATGGTACCTTGCACATGCTGAAGCTCCCCTGTACCTGTAGAAGCAAAACAGCCCCAAAGCATGATTGACCCCTCACCATGCTTCACAGTAGGCAAGGTGTTCTTTTCTTCATAGGCCTTGTTCTTCCTCCTCCAAACATAGCATTGATCCATGGGCCCAAACAGTTCTAATTTTGTTACATCAGTCCACAGAACACTATCCCAAAACTTTTGTGGTTTGTCCACATGACTTTTGGCATACTGCAGTCAACTCTTCTTATTCTTTGGAGAGTTCTGGGAGTTCCGGCATGGAGGCCTTCATTACGCAGTGAGCGCCTTATTGTCTGAGCTGAAACTTCAGTACCCACATCTGACAAATCTTTTTTCAGTTCCTCAGCAGTCACACGGGGACTTTTCTCCACTTTGCGCTTCAGGTAGTCAGCATCTTCTTTCTGCCACGAACAGGTAGCATTTCAACAGTGCCCTTTGCCTTGAATTTGCGAATGATGCTTCCTATGGTGTCTCTTGGTATGTTTAACATCTTTGCAATCTTCTTATAGCCATTCCCCTTCCTGTGAAAATAAATCACCTCTTCTCGTCTTCCTGGACCATTCTCTTGACTTCACCATGTTTGTAAACACACCAATAAATGTCTAGAAGGAGCTGAGTATCACAGTCCTTTTAAATCTGCCTAATTGGTGCTTATTATGCTTGATTGCTGCTCCTTGACATCCACAAGTGTTTTCAATACCTAATCGAAAACACTTGAATGAACCTCTGTTCTTAAGAGTGGTAGTCTTTAAGGGGTTGAATAATTGTGTCAATGAAGAAATCACAAAAAAAACATTTAATACTGTATTACAAAAACAATTGATGTCATTTTAGTTGCATTTGGTTCTTTAAAAAGTCCTTGTAAGATTTCATTCTGAACACAATTACAAATGTACACAAAATTCCCTAAAACCCTTTACAGCATTGGGGGTTGAATAATTTGGAACACAACTGTATATAGGCCTATATAAAATAAGGCAGGCCACCAAAATACACAGTTTATGAACACTGACGTGAGCGTTCCGCGGTATCCCGGCCTAGCATCCTGCTGATAGGTGAGCCCTTTAAAACCCTAAGAGCTCTCCCTGACTGCTATGCACATGCAAGGGTCTCAATGGTAGACGATTGCATGCCCACGTACCTAAGACTGTGTGACACCTGAAAACCCTATAAAAGTGAGGGGACACGACCACCGGCTCCCTGCACTTAATACAGACGGAGTCAGGGTCACCTAGAATGAAGCCAGCAAGGAAACACAATAAAGAAAAATACTTATCTGAGCAAACAGCAGCAGCAGCCTCCAGCAGTGAACACTTCATCCACGAACTAGTATAAACCGCAAAGTGAGGCAGTATGGGAGGGAATATAAAGGAAGACGATTAGTCTAAATAAGTGACACCTGGCAGAAGGAAAGGAGATGACAAAGAATAAAAAATTTACTTTCTGTAATAAACCCAAAAACCGCATCAGCGCCTTCTGATTCTCAGGAAGCTCCCAATCAAGCACAGCGCAGACTTTCTCAGGGTCCATCCGAAAACCAGAAGCGGAGAGAAGAAAACCAAGAAATTGAATCTCCGGAACCGCAAACACACATTTTTCCAGTTTAGCGTACAATTTATTCTCCCACAGAATCAGCAAGACCTGACATAGGTGGTCCCGATGAGTCTTGAAATCAGGAGAAAAAATCTAAATGTCATCTAGATACACCAGTACAAATTTCCCCATTAAATGATAAAAAATGCTGTTCACAAAATGTCGGAAGACGGCTGGAGCATTCATCAAACCAAAGGGCATAACAAAATTCTCAAATGACCCTCAGGGGTATTGAAGGCCGTCTTCCATTCGTCCCTTTCCCTGACCCTGACTAGGTTGTATGCCCCTCTTAAATCCAACTTAGAAAAAACTTTAGCCCCAACAATCTGGTTAAACAGGTCCGGGATCAGAGGAAGTGGATATGGGTCACGAATTGTGATACGGTTCAGCTCCCTGAAATCCAGACAAGGTCTTAAAGAAGCATCTTTTTTCTTAACAAAAAAAAAAACTGCGGCAACAGGTGACTTCGAAGGTCGGATGTGTCCCTTTATCAGGCTCTCAGAGATATAAGTAGTGACTCTTTCAGGTTGGGAGAGATTGTATAATCGTGATTTTGGCAGCTTGACGCCTGGGATAAGATTAATAGGGCATTCGTACTCTCGGTGAGGCCTCCTCCTCAGAGGGTATTGAGACAGACTGAGACCCCTGCGCACTGAATGAGACAGCCCCACTGTCCTTGGGCTGAATATAACAGAAAAGAGTAGTCTCCTCTCTCTCTCTAAGATGCCTGTCTATACGAACAGCTAGAGACATGGCAGACTCTAAGGACGCTGGTCTCTCATGAAAAGTAGATGCATCTTTCAATCTTTCCGAAAGACCATGGCAAAATTGATTTCGGAGTGCAGCATTATTCCAACCAGTATCAGCTGCCCATCTCCGAAATTCAGAACAATATATTTCTGCGGACTGTTTACCCTGGCATAAAAGACCAGGTTTAGATTGAGCCAGAGCAATACGATCCAGGTCATCATATATCTGCCCCAGGGCTACAAAAAATGTATCCACCGATCGGAGGGGCCGTGCCCCCACCGTCAGCGAAAAGGCCCAAGACTGAGCGTTATCCCTGAGCAGCGAGATGATGATCCCCACCCTCTGCTACTCATCACCAGAGGAATGGGGAATTAGGCGAAAATGGAGTTTGCAAGCCTCTTTAACCACCTCAGCCCCCAGTGCTTAAACACCCTGAAAGACCAGGCCACTTTTTACACTTCTGACCTACACTACTTTCACCGTTTATTGCTCGGTCATGCAACTTACCACCCAAATGAATTTTACCTCCTTTTCTTCTCACTAATAGAGATTTCATTTGGTGGTATTTCATTGCTGCTGACATTTTTACTTTTTTTGTTATTAATCGAAATTTAACAATTTTTTTGCAAAAAAATGTCATTTTTCACTTTCAGTTGTAAAATTTTGCAAAAAAAACGACATCCATATAGAAATTTTGCTCTAAATTTATAGTTCTACATGTCTTTGATAAAAAAAAAATGTTTGGGTAAAAAAAAAATGGTTTGGGTAAAAGTTATAGCGTTTACAAACTATGGTACAAAAATGTGAATTTCCGCTTTTTGAAGCAGCTCTGACTTTCTGAGCACCTGTCATGTTTCCTGAGGTTCTACAATGCCCAGACAGTACAAACACCCCACAAATGACCCCATTTCGGAAAGTACACACCCTAAGGTATTCGCTGATGGGCATAGTGAGTTCATAGAACTTTTTATTTTTTGTCACAAGTTAGCGGAAAATGATGATTTTTTTTTTCTTACAAAGTCTCATATTCCACTAACTTGTGACAAAAAATAAAAAGTTCTATGAACTCACTATGCCCATCAGCGAATACCTTGGGGTCTCTTCTTTCCAAAATGGGGTCACTTGTGGGGTAGTTATACTGCCCTGGCATTCTAGGGGCCCAAATGTGTGGTAAGGAGTTTGAAATCAAATTCTGTAAAAAATGACCTGTGAAATCCGAAAGGTGCTCTTTGGAATATGGGCCCCTTTGCCCACCTAGGCTGCAAAAAAGTGTCACACATCTGGTATCTCCGTACTCAAGAGAAGGTGGGGAATGTGTTTTGGGGTGTCATTTTATATATACCCATGCTGGGTGAGAGAAATATCTTGGCAAAAGACAACTTTTCCTATTTTTTTATACAAAGTTGTCATTTGACCAAGATATTTATCTCACCCAGCATGGGTATATGTAAAAAGACACCCCAAAACACATTCCTCAACTTCTCCTGAGTACGGGGATACCAGATGTGTGACACTTTTTTGCAGCCTAGGTGGGCAAAGGGGCCCATATTCCAAAGAGCACCTTTCGGATTTCACCGGTCATTTTTTACTGAATTTGATTTCAAACTCCTTACCACACATTTGGGCCCCTAGAATACCAGGGCAGTATAACTACCCCACAAGTGACCCCATTTTGGAAAGAAGACACCCCAAGGTATTCCGTGAGGGGCATGGCGAGTTCCTAGAATTTTTTATTTTTTGTCACAAGTTAGTGGAAAATGATGATTTTTTTTTTTTTTTTTCATACAAAGTCTCATATTCCACAAACTTGTGACAAAAAATAAAAACTTCCATGAACTCACTATGCCCATCAGCGAATACCTTGGGGTCTCTTCTTTCCAAAATGGGGTCACTTGTGGGGTAGTTATACTGCCCTGGCATTCTAGGGGCCCAAATGTGTGGTAAGGAGTTTGAAATCAAATTCAGTAAAAAATGACCTGTGAAATCCGAAAGGTGCTCTTTGGAATATGGGCCCCTTTGCCCACCTAGGCTGCAAAAAAGTGTCACACATCTGGTATCCCCGTACTCAGGAGAAGTTGAGGAATGTGTTTTGGGGTGTCTTTTTACATATACCCATGCTGGGTGAGATAAATATCTTGGTCAAATGACAATTTTGTATAAAAAAATGGGAAAAGTTGTCTTTTGCCAAGATATTTCTCTCACCCAGCATGGGTATATATAAAATGACACCCCAAAACACATTCCCCACCTTCTCCTGAGTACGGAGATACCAGATGTGTGACACTTTTTTGCAGCCTAGGTGGGCAAAGGGGCCCATATTCCAAAGAGCACCTTTCGGATTTCACAGGTCATTTTTTACAGAATTTGATTTCAAACTCCTTACCACACATTTGGGCCCCTAGAATGCCAGGGCAGTATAACTACCCCACAAGTGACCCCATTTTGGAAAGAAGACACCCCAAGGTATTCCGTGAGGGGCATGGCGAGTTCCTAGAATTTTTTATTTTTTGTCACAAGTTAGTGGAAAATGATGATTTTTTTTTTTTTTTCATACAAAGTCTCATATTCCACTAACTTGTGACAAAAAATAAAAACTTCCATGAACTCACTATGCCCATCAGCGAATACCTTGGGGTCTCTTCTTTCCAAAATGGGGTCACTTGTGGGGTAGTTATACTGCTCTGGCATTCTAGGGGCCCAAATGTGTGGTAAGGAGTTTGAAATCAAATTCAGTAAAAAATGACCTGTGAAATCCGAAAGGTGCTCTTTGGAATATGGGCCCCTTTGCCCACCTAGGCTGCAAAAAAGTGTCACACATCTGGTATCCCCGTACTCAGGAGAAGTTGAGGAATGTGTTTTGGGGTGTCTTTTTACATATACCCATGCTGGGTGAGATAAATATCTTGGTCAAATGACAACTTTGTATAAAAAAAATGGGAAAAGTTGTCTTTTGCCAAGATATTTCTCTCACCCAGCATGGGTATATATAAAATGACACCCCAAAACACATTCCCCACCTTCTCCTGAGTACGGAGATACCAGATGTGTGACACTTTTTTGCAGCCTAGGTGGGCAAAGGGGCCCATATTCCAAAGAGCACCTTTCGGATTTCACAGGTCATTTTTTACTGAATTTGATTTCAAACTCCTTACCACACATTTGGGCCCCTAGAATGCCAGGGCAGTATAACTACCCCACAAGTGACCCCATTTTGGAAAGAAGAGACCCCAAGGTATTCGCTGATGGGCATAGTGAATTCATGGGAAAAAAAATTTTTTGTCACAAGTTAGTGGAATAGGAGACTTTGTATGAAAAAAAAAAAAAAAAAAAATCATCATTTTCCACTAACTTGTGACAAAAAATAAAAAATTCTAGGAACTTGCCATGCCCCTCACGGAATACCTTGGGGTGTCTTCTTTCCAAAATGGGATCACTTGTGGGGTAGTTATACTGCCCTGGCATTTTCCAGGGGCCCTAATGTCTGGTAAGTAGGTAAATGACCTGTGAAATCTGAAAGGTGCTCTTTGGAATGTGGGCCCCTTTGCCCACCTAGGCTGCAAAAAAGTGTCACACATGTGGTATCTCCGTACTCAGGAGAAGGTGGGGAATGTGTTTTGGGGTGTCATTTTACATATACCCATGCTGGGTGAGAGAAATATCTTGGCAAAAGACAACTTTTCCCATTTTTTTTTATACAAAGTTGGCATTTGACCAAGATATTTATCTCACCCAGCATGGGTATATGTAAAATGACACCCCAAAACATATTCCCCAACTTCTGCTGAATACGGAGATACCACATGTGTGACACTTTTTTGCAGCCTAGGTGGGCAAAGGGGCCCAAATTCCTTTTAGGAGGGCATTTTTAGACATTTGGATACCAGACTTCTTCTCACGCTTTGGGGCCCCTAAAATGCCAGGGCAGTATAAATACCCCACATGTGACCCCATTTTGGAAAGAAGACACCCCAAGGTATTCAATGAGGGGCATGGCGAGTTCATTGAAAAAAAAAATTTTTGGCACAAGTTAGCGGAAATTGATTTTTTGGATTTTGTTCTCACAAAGTCTCCCTTTCCGCTAACTTGGGACAAAAATTTCAATCTTTCATGGACTCAATATTCCCCTCAGCGAATACCTTGGGGTGTCTTCTTTCCAAAATGGTGTTATTTGTGGGGTGTTTGTACTGCCCTGGCATTTGAGGGTCTCCGCAATCATTACATGTATGCCCAGCATTAGGAGTTTCTGCTATTCTCTTTATATTGAGCATACAGGTAATGAGATTTTTTTTTTCCGTTCAGCCTCTGGGCTGAAAGAAAAAAATGAACGGCACAGATTTCTTCATTCGCATCGATCAATGTGGATGAAAAAATCTCTGCCAAAAAAAGAAAAAGGAGGGGAAAGGCGTCTGCCAGGACATAGGAGCTCCGCCCAACATCCATACCCACTTCAGCTCGTATGCCCTGGCAAACCAGATTTCTCCATTCACATCAATCGATGTGGATGAATAAATCATTGCCGGGATTTTTTATTTTATATATACAAAGTGTTTGCCAAAGTATATGAACACCGCCACCTCCTCAGCTCATATGCCTCGGCAAACATATCTTTTACTGCAGAGGAGAAATCTCGTCTTGCAGCGCCGCATACACCGACTTGCGTGTAATCTGACAGCAGCGCAATGCTTCTGTCCGAATGCACATCAGTGCTGCAGCTGGTCGATCGGTTGGTCCACCTGGAAGGTAAAAAAAACAAAACAAAAAAGAAAAAACCAGGCCGCAAAGCAATAACTTTATTAACTTTAGAACAGAACATATTAACTTTTTTAAACTTTTTTAACTTTTTTACTTACCGGTAATTTTTTTTTTGTTTAGTTTTTTTTACCTTTATAGAACAAACCTCTCCTTCCCCATGGGACAATGTGCAAAGCGCAAATCGCCCAAAGATGTGGCGAAGTACGTTATGCACTTTATCCCAGGTGAAAGGAGAGGTTTGCAGCAGCTGAGAGTAAAAGGGCCCTAATAGCCCTGTGTGCCTGTCCTGTGAGATGAAATCCCTATGCTAGGTGTACCTGTGTGTAGTACTTCCGGAAACACTCTCCATAGCATAGGGCAGGGTGGTCCGGACAGTCAGGACAGAAATAGCGGGTGTCACGCCTTATTCCACTCCTGCTACAGACACGACATCTTTTTCGGGGTGACGGTTGGGTTGAGGTACCAGGAACGACACTGGGAAAATGTCCCTCGTGTAGACGGCTAACTACACTGGGGGATGGGGCCACGGAACCTCCTGGGTAAAGGAGGTTCTCGATGATCTCTTCCTGCAATTTGAGGAAAGATCGTGTTCTCCCAGCCTTACTGTAGAGAACAAAACTATTGTACAGCGCCAATTGAATTAAATATACAGACACCTTCTTATACCAGCGTCTGGTTCTGCGGGAAACTAAATACGGAGACAACATCTGGTCATTGAAGTCCACCCCTCCCATGAGCGCATTATAGTCGTGGACACAGAGGGGCTTTTCAATGACACGGGTTGCTCGCTCAATTTGGATTGTCGTGTCTGCGTGAATGGAGGAGAGCATGTAAACGTCACGCTTGTCTCTCCATTTCACCGCGAGCAGTTCTTCGTTACACAAGGCAGCCCTCTCCCCCCTTGCAAGACGGGTGGTTACAAGCCGTTGGGGGAAGCCCACGCGACTAGTTCGCGCGGTGCCACAGGCGCAAATCCGTTCTAGAAACAAATGCCTAAAGAGGGCCACACTTGTGTAAAAATTGTCCACATAAAGATGGTACCCCTTGCCGAATAAGGGTGACACCAAGTCCCAGACTGTCTTCCCACTGCTCCCCAGGTAGTCAGGGCAACCGACCGGCTCCAGGGTCTGATCTTTTCCCTCATAGACACGAAATTTGTGGGTATAGCCTGTGGCCCTTTCACAGAGCTTATACAATTTGACCCCATACCGGGCACGCTTGCTTGGGATGTACTGTTTGAAGCCAAGGCGCCCGGTAAAATGTATTAGGGACTCGTCTACGCAGATGTTTTGCTCGGGGGTATACAAATCTGCAAATTTCTGGTTGAAATGGTCTATGAGGGGCCGAATTTTGTGGAGCCGGTCAAAAGCTGGGTGGCCTCTGGGACGGGAGGTGGTGTTGTCGCTAAAATTCAGGAAACGGAGGATGGCCTCAAATGCCCTGGACATAGCAGCAGAGAACATGGGCATGTGATGAATCGGGTGCGTTGACCAATATGACCGCAATTCACGCTTTTTTGTCAGGCCCATGTTGAGGAGAAGGCCCAAAAAAATTTTAATTTCGGAAACTTGGACTGGTTTCCACCGGAAAGGCTGGGCATAAAAGCTTCCCGGGTTGGCGGATATAAATTGTGTGGCATACTGGTTGGTCTCTGCCACGACTAAGTCCAAGAGCTCCGCAGTCAAGAACAGCTCAAAAAATCCCAGGGCCGAACCGATTTGAGCCGTCTCAACCCGAACTCCAGACTGGGCGGTGAAAGGGGGAACTACAGGTGCGGCTGAAGTTGGTGACTGCCAATCAGGGTTTGCCAGCACCTCAGGGATTCTAGGGGCTCTACGGGCCTGTCTGCGCGGTGGCTGCGACGGGGTAACTAGTGCACGTGCCACCGTACCAGCTTCAACTGCCCTTCTGGTGCTCGCCACGTCACCATGTTGTACGGCAGTGCTGGTACTAGGTCCAGGGAGGGCTGCGCTGCTGGTGTATGCCTCACCACGTGATCCGGCAGCGACAGCCCCACTCTGCTGCTCTTGAAGCGGATCCTGCATAACCTGTGGTCTAGCGACACGGGGCCGGGTACGCCTGGTGCTGCCAGGGACCTCCACCTCCTCGTCCGAACTTTGGGTCAGAGAGCCACTGCTTTCCACAGGTTCATATTCTGACCCGCTAGATTCATCAGATGAGGGTTCCCACTCCTCATCCGACTGGGTCAGAATCCTGTAGGCCTCTTCAGAAGAATACCCCCTGTTTGACATTTTGGACTACTAAATTTAGGGGTATTCCCTGAGACTACCCAAGAAAAAAAGCAAACCTGTCTTACAAAGGGGAGGCTAGCGAAGTACCGGAGGCCGCTGCGGTTGATAAAAAATATCAAAACTGATTTTTTTTATCGCCGCAGTGCGTGTAAAATGAATGTGCAGTGATCAAAAAATATATATTTTTTGTCACTGCGGTGGGGCGGGCGTGGGTGAACGCACGTGTGGGCGACCGATCAGGCCTGATCGGGCAAACACTGCGTTTTGGGTGGAGGGCGAACTAAAGTGACACTAATACTATTATAGATCTGACCGTGATCAGTTTTGATCACTTACAGATACTATAAAAGTACAAATGCTGATTAGCGATACGCTATTCAGCAAATATAAGTGACTGCGGTGCGGTGGGGTGGGCGCTAACTGACGCTAACTACCTAACCAAGGGGCCTAAACTATCCCTAAAACCTAACAGCCAATACCAGTGAAAAAAAAAAAGTGACAGTTTACACTGATCACTTTTTTCCTTTCACTGATGATTGACAGGGGCGATCAAAGGGGTGATCAAAGGGTTAATTGGGGTGCAGGGGGGTGATCAGGGGCTACAGTGAAGTGTTTGGTGTACTCACAGTGATGTCTGCTTCTCTGCTGGATCCAACCGACGAAAAGGACCAGCAGAGGAGCAGAGAAGCCATATAACAGATCATATTTACTAATATGATCTGTTATATGGCTTGTGATTGGATTTTTTAAAAATCGCCAGCCTGCCAGCCAATGATCGTTGCTGGCAGGCTGGTGACGAACTTGTTCTTTAACTTTTCCCGGCCCGTGATGCGCATGCGCGGGCCGGCTTGGAGCGAAATCTCGCGTCTCGCGAGATGACGCGTATATGCGTGACTGTGCGCAGCGCTGCCACCTCCGGAACGCGAATCTGCGTACAGCGGTCCGGAGGTGGTTAAAGCAAACAAAATTCTCACTACCCCCGGAGAACGTATCCGGAAGCGAGATCTTAGGCTCGGAACAAACTCCATGAACGCCAGCAGAACCTGTCACCTGAAACTGAGACACAGTTTTACGGAGATCTGCTACCTCCAGCGAAAGACCTTGCATGCGGTCAATCAAGGCTGAAACCGGATCCATGCTTAAGACGGTTTTGGCGGTTTATAATGTTATGGGTGAAGTTGCAGATAGCTAGAACTTATAAATAAACGACTGACTGGCTTGATCCCAAGCTAAGGAGCATATAGGTGAGCCCTTTAAAACCCTAAGAGCTCTCCCTGACTGCTATGCACATGCAAGGGTCTCAATGGTAGACGATTGCATGCCCACGTACCTAAGACACGACCACCGGATCCCTGCACTTAATACGGACGGAGTCAGGGTCCCCTAGAATCAAGCCAGCAAGGAAACACAATAAAGGAAAAGACTTATCTGAGCAAACAGCAGCAGCAGCCTCCAGCAGTGAACACTTCATCCAGGAACTAGTATAAACCACAAAGTGAGGCAGTATGGGAGGGAATATAAAGGAAGACGATTAGTCTAAATAAGTGACACCTGGCAGAAGGAAAGGAGATGACAAAGTGAAACCAAAACAAAGAACGTCATACAAGAGGTAGAGAAGAACGTCTGTCAGACCTTCTCACAGAACTGGCGGTGACACCTGTTTAGAGGACAGGCTGTCAGCAATTTTCACTGTGGCAGCCGCTTCCCTTGCTTCAGACAGAGGGGCTGAAACTGCTTCCCCTATAAACCCTGGTCGTGGGCTGTCTTCAGTACAGGTTTCCCTATCTTTCCATGGTTTAAGCAGATTCACATGGTACACCTGCTCCTGCTTTTGCCTCCCTGGCTGGTGTACCTTGTAATCTACCTCTCCAATTATTTCAAGTACCTCGTAGGGCCCCCTGCCACCTAGGAACTTACTTTCTATGGTTGGTACCAGAACCAATCACAATCACCTGGGTTAAATTTCCGGAGCCGCGCCTGCCGATTATATACCCTACTCTGGGGTCGTTGCGCTGCCTCCATTAGCGTCTCAGCAGCCCTATGTAGGGCCGCAAAACTTGACCGTAATTCCTTACTCAAGGAAATAGAAGGAATAGGATACCGCCTCGCTTTGCCTTTTCCTTTAAGTATAGCCCTGCCGCAGAAGCAATTAGGCGGGCTATCAATGAGAATTGGGACTTATTGAAAGGGGATCCCTCTTTGAATAACTTCTCCAACCAACGAACCCTAGTCACATTTAGAAGGTGCCCCACCCTCAAGGACAAGCTAGTCAGAAGTGTATTTAGCACGCCTTAGGAAGAGACCTGGCTTAAGAAACCCAGAGGCAACTATAGATGTGGTCACTGTTCTTTCTGTGCACTCAATATTTGCAGTAAAAGGCTACAGATAGGCGGAATTGAGCACGTTGTACGTGACTTTATTAATTGCCGTACATCCTATGTTGTATTTGTGATCGGATCGGCTAGCAGATGATTAGTCCTAACCTTAGCAGTGGGGGTGTGGCGGAACTGCTTGTGTAAGGAAAGCCTAAAGGGGGCCACCTTGGAAGGAGGATGTGTGAGTTGAGGGCTGTGGGTGGGAGGGTGAGCTGAAGCTGAAGACCGCGTCACCCGGGAGCTCCCTGCTCCCACCTTTTGTAGTGGTGCTGGCACCTCCCCTCACACAAATGCGGCGTCTACCGCGCCTATACTTGTGATCGGATCGGCTAGCAGATGATTAGTCCTAACCTTAGCAGTGGGGGTGTGGCGGAACTGCTTGTGTAAGGAAAGCCTAAAGGGGCCAAAAATGACGCGTGAGACACGGATGGTACAAAGGACTCATGTTACGGACTTACAGTACTACCTTCTGAAAAGCGCAAGACATTTCGGAGCGTGGATTGGGAATGTACCCGGTATAGAAAGAAGACCGCCACCGACCTAGTCTCTCTACGACGTGCACCAGGGTGCTATATTTTGAAGCTGCGGAAGCCGCGCTCGTCCTAAAGGAATGCCCCGCGATTGATTGCGGGTTTACCTTTACCTTGGAGAGGAGGCTCCGGACGTGCTCTAGGAAGACCTGAATGCTGAGGGGAATGGAGCCAAGAGCTAGTAGGGGAGATCAGCTGAATCATCGTCAGCCTGGGCCCACAGGTGCCTATGAATAGTCTAGTAATCAGCCAGCCTGGGCCCACAGGTACGTATAATCAGCCCAGCGGTCAGCCAGCCTGGGCCCACAGGTGCATGAAATTAGCCCTGTAATCCGCCTCCCCTCCCACGAATGCAGCAATATATTTGCTTGATACCTGTGGTCGGACAGGCCATCAGAAAGGTGAACCCAACCTATCTACCCCAGTCCATGACAAGCAGTAGAATCACGCCACGACTGCCGCGGTATGGCAGCCCTAAGGGGCCAAAAAGAGCAGCCCTTGTTTAGAATAAATATATACATACCGTTACGACACCCGATTTTGAACGGAAAAAGACCTTTCACTATGGAGGTGCGGAATATACCGTATATATCACAGTGACTACCAACTACCTTACCTCTTTGTCATGTGAACCGCCACCTCGTTCTTGGAGATGGTTAAAGCGATGTAATTGAAAGAGTGGCCAGTAACCAGAAACGATTTACTCCTATGTTGACTAACGTATGACCATATTACGAGAAGGTCTGAATCCTGAGAGCTGCAGACTGAAACAAATAATGGTGAATCTGTTGGTAGGGCATAGATGAATTCCATCCATCCGCCCAGGGCCCTGATCGGGCACCCACTGTTCCTGGTGGCAAAATACTTTACCTCTACTTATTCCCCAGGCCACACTTCCTATTAAGGGCCCATGAGTCAGAACATGGTGTCTGCCGTCTTACTGTAGTAGTAATTTAAGTGAAATGTATGACCCACCAGGCCTGGGGAACCATCCACCGGAATACATGGCTATTTGATTAACGAGCTAATGCGGGCAGAACGTACACGATGCCTGCAGTTGTGACAGAAAAATGCTTAAGGTCGTGATGAACTGTGTATGCTGCACCTGTAGTTGTGATAGGACTGGTCGTGTCGGAAGACATGACAGACTTCGTAAGCTGCGCCTTATTACTGTACCTTCTACTGGAAGATGGACCGATACTCAGGACTTAGGCCGGACACCAACACCCTCAGCCTGAGTTTGTAGCTGAAGTAAGCATGCCTGGGAGAAGATGATGTCCGCAAAGGCAGGCTTGGGATGACTGCTAATAAAGAAAACAATGAAACCCAACAACCTAGAAAATAACAGTCAGGGAAAACAATAACGTGCATGAGACTCTGTTGGCACGAGTCACACGTGCGAGCCACCGCGAGAAATTTGTTTTGCGAACCACAGATTGCCGAGCCATGCGAGCGGGTCTGAAGGCAGAAAAGACATGGGACTTACTTGTTGTAGGACTGCGCAGCCGGCCTCGAATGGCGTTGTTGTGTGTAAAATTTGAACGGAGAAGCCATACGTGAGAGACTCTAATGGCGGAGCCATGCGTGAGAGACTCTAATGGCGGAGACATGTGTAACACTGAAAAGGAGAAGCCAAGCGTGCGAGACTAATGGCGGAGTCATATGTGCAAACTAAACCGGAGAAGCCATGCGTGAGAGACTAATGGCGGAGTCATATGTGTAACACTAAAACGGAGAAGCCATGCTTGAGAGACTCCTGGCGGAGTCATACGTGTAACACTAAAATGAGGAAGCCATGCGTGAGAGACTCTAATGGCTAAGCCATGCGTGAGAGACTCTAAAGGCTAAGCCATATGTAACACTAAAGGGGGGAAGCCATGCGTGAGAGACTCAGATGGCTAAGCCATGCGTGAGAGACTCTAATGGCGGAGTCATATGTAACACTAAAAGGGGGGAAGCCATGCGTGAGAGACTCTAATGGCTAAGCCATGCGTGAGAGACTCTAATGGCGGAGTCATATGTAACACTAAAAGGGGGGAAGCCATGCGTGAGAGACTCTAATGGCTAAGCCACGCGTGAGAGACTCTAATGGCAGAGTCATATGTACCACTAAAAGGGGAAAGCCATACGTGAGAGACTCTAATGGCGGAGCCATGCGTGAGAGACTCTAATGGCGGAGCCATGCGTGAGAGACTCTAATGGCGGAGTCATATGTACCACTAAAAGGGGAAAGCCATACGTGAGAGACTCTAATGGCGGAGCCATGCGTGAGAGACTCTAATGGCGGAGTCATATGTACCACTAAAAGGGGGAAAGCCAAACGTGAGAGACTCTAATGGCGGAGCCATGCGTGAGAGACTCTAATGGCGGAGTCATATGTGTACCATTAAAACGGAGAAGCCGTTCGTGAGAGACTAGTGGCGAAGTCATATGTGTAAACCTAAAATGGAGAAGCCATACGTGAGAGACTAATGGCTAAGCCATGTGTGAGAGACTAATGCCGGAGTCATATGTGTAAACCTAAAACGGGGAAGCCGTGCGAGAGACTAATGGCGGTGTCATATGTGTAACCAAAAACCCGAAGAAGCCATGGTGAGAAACTAATGGCGAAGCCATGCGTGGTAGGCTCTAATGGCGGAGTCATGTGTGTGAAACTAACCGGAGAGCCATGCGTGAGAGACTAATGGCGGAGCCAAGCGTGAGACTCATGGCGGAGTCATATGTGTAACCTGGAAACGGAGAAGCCATGCGTGGGAGACTCTAATGGTGGAGCCATATGTGCAACACTACAACGGGGAAGTCATGCGTGAGAGACTAATGGCGGAGCCATGCGAGAGATATTCTAATGGCGGATTTTTAATTATTATTATTTTTTTTTTTTGACCACTTATGCAGCTCCAGTATGACTTGGGGACTCGCATATATGTGCCCCTAACGAACGGTCATCGGGCCCCCTAAGCCACGAGGCCCCCTGAAGCCAAGAGACTGACCTGGATGACTTTACAGTGACGATAAGTACTTTGAAACGTGAGCCAGACCTAATGGAAAATGCATGACATTAGTGATCCGAACCACTTGCATAAACAAAACATTAACCGACCGCAAAATTGAACAGATGGGAGAAACCAAGAGCCAGAGGCATGCGTTTCGCTAAGCAAAGACCCTTGTCATGACAACCAAAATGAACAGCTGTGAAAACATAGTAGGAACTTAACTCCTATTGCCCACTATCCGCTAGGGAGCTATTTGGTTAACTGGGGCGGGGGATCAATCTGAGTGAATACGAACCAGAAGTAAAGAAGACCAGTCTGAGTGAATGCCAACCAGGATTTAAAGAACACACCGAAAAAGGTAGGCCTAAGGAATGTAACAAACCACCGAGGAAAGAAACGTAAGCCTGAAAAGAGCAGCTATGTTTATTGGAAGAGCAGTATCAGAGCAGTGCGCTGATAGCCCTAGTAAGAATACGGAGTGACCCTTATGAAGTAATGAAAGAAATGCAGCTTTAGGTGGAAACGGAGTATACCACATGATGTAAGAACAAGTGGGTAAATGCAGCTCTGGATGTGAGTGGAGCCTAAAACATAGTATGGGCACAGCTCTGAGTGAATATGCGGAGCATGGTATGGAGCAGCCGTATGAATGCAATCTGAAGTGAGCAGAGTATTAATGTAATGCAACAGCGAACGCTGCTCTAGTAGTGAATGGCGTATAGGACAAAAGTAAATGCAGACACACAGATGTAGCTTTGAAGGTAACCATCCTAACCACGATCATTTGACCATTGGAGCCCAACCCCCTTCGCCCCAAAGCGCTACACGTCACGGACCGCTTTTAAAACATTGACCGTTGATCCACGTTTACCATTACTTGACCCAGCATGCGTGCTTGAGCCAACTGCAACACGCGCCCCGCGTGCGCTAAGCGTATTTGGGTACTCAGAGGGGACTGACAGACACGTGGGCCTGACAATACATGGTGATGCGCGACTGGCGCCCCAGCGATGGGGGGGGGGCGCAGCTGATTGTTGCAGATACCCGGGCCGTACTGCCCCCTATGAATATTTCCCCTACACGACCTATCATGCAGCAGGATAATGTCACCTTCGCCCATATTCCCTCTTCCCCCCCCCTCCCCCACAGGCAGATACTCCCCCCCTTTTTTTTTTTTTTCTTTTTTACTGAGACTGGCGCCCTGTAAAGGAAGATGTACTTTATGATCAAATCCCAGAATTGCAGTGCCACGGCCCTAACATCCCCAGACAATACCTGTAACACACCCACAGTAAGCGCTGCTATAGTGAGGGATGCCGAACTGCCACTAGCGACGACCTGTGGAAAGAACACATGTGAGGAAGCGGGTGGATGCGGCGCAAGGATCGGGCGTGCGTGCCAGTGATCCGGCTGCCGCTGGTGAGTGTGAACCTGTCTGGCTGGTGTCAGCGCCGTGCCGCCCCCCCGCCCCACTTACCCTCCGTGTGTACCGATGTACGGCCCCTCGCTTCGGCTGCACGCCCTATACTTACCCACCGGAGGAAGTATCGGGGGATCGCGTATCCACGCCGACGCCGGAGCAAGAATGGGAGCAGGAGAATCCCGGAAGTGACGTCAGCCGAGCTGAAGACCGCGTCACCCGGGAGCTCCCTGCTCCCACCTTTTGTAGTGGTGCTGGCGCCTCCCCTCACACAAATGCGGCGTCTACCGCGCCTATACATGTCGTCTTTTGCCCCTGTAAAAGATTTTACATTGGCAAAACGATCCGCCCTTTATTAGAACGTATCCGTGAACATGTCGGTTCCATACGGTCAGGCAGAAGTTGCCCACGACTGATTGAGCATATCCGCACTACCCATGATGCCCATCCACGTTGTCTTTCCTTTGCTGGAGTGGAACATGTCCGATCCATCCCTAGAGGAGGGGATCGACATCGCCAGCTCCTGCAGAGGGAAGCAAGGTGGATTATACTCACTGGGGCCATGGGAGCGGCAGGTTTAAATGACCGGAACGACATGTCAGTCTTTTTATAAAGGAATACTGTCACTGTGTTAGTGGCTAGTTATGTTTGGTATATAGTACCTGTGAATTATCAGTCACTGCGTGTATCTCTTGCCATAATGTGATTTGTGTACTCACCGTGTTTTGCATAATTGTATCTAAATTGTACCTCCATGGATATCCATTTATCATTTTATGTACATTTGTTTCCCCTGCTCACATTTTTTAAGCTATCTATGTCACTGATCCGCGGCGCACAGCTGTGGCCGATGGTGCCGGCTGCATCTAGCCCGCCCCTATAAAGCGCAGGCTTGCGCTATGACGTTTACAGCGGCCAGAGGAAGCGCGATCCCGGCCGTAGCCGCTACTATTTGCTACAGTGTGTCCGCCTCAGGATCCTACATGTGCACTATCTTCTCATGAAGTTTGAATAAAGCTGCAACATAATTACTACTTCGGTGAGTGCCGCAATCTCTTTTCTCTTCTCTACATATTATGAACTGCCTCCATATGCTCCCTAACCAGAGGTAAAACTGTTTCTATCCATCCTGTCATCTGGGTGACGTACTCAACCACACTTTTGTACATTGTGGGTTGTTGTTACCACGCCTCTTTGGCCACGTCCAACAGACCGCAAGGGTGTCTGCCATATAGCAGTTTAAAGGGCGAGAGCCCAGTATAGCCCTGATGCACCTCTAGCACCGCATACATGATATAGGGCAGAAGAAGGTCCTAGTCCCTTCATCCTTAGACACCACTCTTTTTAACATATTTTTTAATGTTTGATTAAACTTCTCTACCAGGCCACCCGTTTGCAGATGATACACGGATGTCTGTAGCTGTTTTATGTGGAGCAACTTATAGAGTTCCCTTAGTACGTCAGAACCTCCTTAGGCAGACCCACTCGAGAAAACATCTCCATTAACTCCTTAGCTATAAGTTTGGCTGATGTATGATGCAGTGGCACTGCCTCCGGGTACCAAGTGGCATAGTCGAGGATGACCAAGATGTGTTGGTGCCCTCTAGCGGACTTTGGTACCGGGCCTACGAGATCCATAGCAATTCGCTCGAACGGGATCTCGATAATCGGGAGGGGTACCAGGGGACTACAGAAATGTGTCTAGGAGCTCATTATCTGGCAGGTTGGGAAAGACTTACAATATTCTTCTAACTCTCTGAATACACTGGGCCAGTAAAACTGTTGTAGTATCCGGTCCTGTGTTTTCTGCATTCCCAGATTACCCCCAAGAACATGCTGGTGGGCTAACTCTAACACGAGTTTGCGATAAGCCTGGGGTACCACCAACTGTTCAATGGATTCACCTCGCAGCTGGTTTACCCGATACAACATATCTTGATGAACCACAAAATGGGGAAACACTGACTTATCCCCCGGTTGTAGCTTTTCCCCATCTATTATTAATACATTTTCCCAGGCTCGGGATAGGGTTGGGTCCCGGTGTTGTGCAGTACCAAAATTATCCCCGGAGACATTGAGGACTGCTAGCTCAGGACCCGGTGGCAAGTCCTTCATGTCGCCCACCATCACACTTAGCGGGGTTACATCCACTGAAGTGGCGGTCACCCCTACTGCTGGCCCTTTGGACTCAGGTTCCCAGGGTTCTGGTCTTCCCCCTGAGCAGGACCACTCTGCTAGGGTTACATCTGTCTCACGGGTATCGGTAACTTTTGTATCTGGCCATAGGGCCAGGAAACTGGGGAAGTCGCTCCCAATTATTAGTTCATACTGTAATTTTGTGGCGATGGCCACCTCATGAGTCCACCTGCCGGCCACCATTGATAGAGAGACCAGGGTGGTGGGATAGTCCTTTAAGTCTCCATGAATGCACACAATGCCGACCTTTCGGGCAGTATACTCGGCGGGCAGCACCAGGGCAGCTCTTACCAGGGACACCAGGCTCCCTGAATCCAGCAGTGCCACCACCAGAGTGTCCCCCACTTGCATCTGGCACAGGTGGCTATTGTCTATAGTCTCGGAGGTTCCTGTGGCACATAGCTTCCTGGCATACAATGAGTGGTGGTATCCATAGTTGGTATCCCTGGGTTCACCCCAATAAGGACAGTCGGCCCTTGTGTGTCCAGGCTCGTGACACCGCCAGCGCACAACCGGGGCTGGGTTTGCAGAGGTTACGGGCGGGTTTGGCTGGAAACAGCCGCCGGGTCTGGGGTGGAGATTTCTGGGGTTTGACTGGCCCCCTCCCAAAAACACCCCCTGCTGATTTCTGGTGGCCTCGTAGCTCTCCTCCAGGTCAACCATCTCTAAAGCATTACTAGGAGACACCTGGCCGATCTAGTGCTGGAGAGGTTACGAAAAAACCCTCCAGAACACATCCGCCAACAGACATAGCAGTGGGAGTCAGTATGTCAGGCTGCAGCCATTTTTGCAACCAGGGTAGCAGGTCATAATATTGTGGTCTGGCAGGTTTAGCTGGTTTAAATTCCCACTGATGCACCCGCTGGGCCTGGACCAATACATTCACCCCCAGTCTCGCCAGGATCTCATTTTTTACGGTCGGGTAGTCGGCCACTTGATCATCGGGGAGATCGAAAAACACTTGCTGGGGTCCAGACACCAGGAACGGAGCGACGACCTCAGCCCACTGGTCTCAGGGTAACTTATCCCTCACAGCCACCTTTTCGAACTCCACCAGATAGGTCTGGACGTCATCCAAGGGGGTCATCTTAGGGATCGCCTCACGGACAGCTTTCCGGGCATCGTGGACGTTCTGGGACGCTCCTGCCGCTTGCAATGCCATCACATGTTGTGATAGCAGCTGGTTAGTTTCCTGCTGCTGCTTGTTAGCCTCCCGCTGCTGCAAGTTAGCCTCCACAAGGGCTTTCACGACCGCCTCCATTTTGTCAGGGGACACGAGTCATAACCTTGCCGGCTTAATATAGGACATGCACTTGTGCCCAGCAAATAAAAAAAAAATTCAGCCTTCAGGCCTGCCTCACTGCGTTTGCCCGCATCTGACACCAATTGTAGGGATTTCCTCTGGTAGTCAGGCTAGCGGACGTAGTACAGAAACAACCACAAAGTCTTTAACTTAAACAGTTCAGTGTTTTATTCACACATAAGAGAAAACAAAAAGTAACGATTTGCAGTCTTGGTGTTGGTTCACAGCATAAAAAGTCCGCAAAACAAAAGCCTTCACCTGGTCAGAAGTTTTTCACCCGCAGTCCACAGCAGGCTTTAGGGCTTGTTTCCCAGCACGCGTCTCTCAGCCCTTTAACACGGCACAAGTTCTCAGTTCCCAAACACACAGAGACTGACAGCGCTCCACTGTCAGAGAGATGTAATCCACACACAGCTGAGACTGCTGGGCGGGTTTGATATAGGTCAGTAAAGACCCAGCCTGGAATGTGGGGAGAAGCCACCGACCCAGCACTTTGGCTACTCCCAGTAAGAGCCGGCCCGGATCGGCTTTACAGCCATACTAACAGCAAACAGTGACAATCAGCACTAGCTGTCGCTGACCCTTGAAATTACTGTCTCTTACCTCACTGAGGCCAGGAACCTCGGTGGCACATACCTTCCATCAATGACGGCCCCTTGTGCCTTCCTACAATATATATATATATATATATATATATAAGTCAAAAAAGTGAGCAGCACTCCATGAGATAAAAAAGTATATATATATATTGCCTAGAAGCCCAGAGTGACATACTAGGCTTTCTGTCTCTCTCATTCTAGTGTTTTTCTGAAAACAAAAAGGTGTAACAGTACAGCCTGGATCACAGCGGCTCCCTGTGACGATACGCTGACTTGCGCTCCAGCGTGGAACGCACCGGCCGTCTGCGATGATACGCTGGCTTGCGTTCCAGCGTGGAACGCAGCGACCGCCTGTGTTGTTACGCTGGCTTGCGCTCCAGCGTGGAACGCAGTGGCTGCTGGGCCCTCCTGTGACTCCGCCCACTTACCGTCCGGCCCTTAAATAGAAGACAGGTGCTAAGCAGGGTGTTCCACTAATGGAGTGCGCACCCTGCTAGCTCCACTGCATCTGAGGACTCTGTCCACATATCCAGACCTGGATCCCTAACAACAGCGTGAAGGACTGTCTACCTTCTTGCCACTGGCTTCCTAGCCAGGACCAACTAACCGCAAGTATATGCCTGTTACCTGCTCTGATTAATGTCCTGGAACCAGTGCTTGAAGTGGGCCGGAACGCGGCGGTACTCAGTACCGCCACTTCCAAAAATTGCCCTGGAGAGTACCAGCACCTCTCCGAGCGCCCAGTACGTGGGTTTCCGGTACCGGAGCGCAGCGGAGAGCTGGTAGTATCTCCTCCCTAATGTCGTTGGCTGGGCAGCTAGTGGAGGGGGGCGGGTCGTTGCAGAGTACGGCTCAGGCTGGCGCAGGCAGGGAGTTGACCTCACGTTAGGTGACGTCAACTCCTTCCCGCGCGCCTGTGACTGAGGAGCGATCAGTGCGGCGACCAGTGACTGGTCCTCCTTGGAGTCAGGAGTCGGACGGTGCAGCAAAGAACATCGACTTTGCTTTGGAATCCAACTTCTGAAGAGTACTGGTGAGTGACAGGCACCCCCCCTCCCCCCACACACATTAGTTCCTCTCTGTACCAGTACCCCCCCCCCCCCCCCTGGCAGGGGGGTACTGGTACAGAGAGGAATTAATGTGTGTGATGAGGGGGGGGGGGGGGGTCTGATGTGCAGGGGGTACTGGTACAGAGAGGAACGAATGTGCGGTGGTGGTGGGGGGGGGGTACTGGTACATAGAGGAACTAATATATATGTGTCTGATGGGTGGGTCTGATGTGTAGGGGGCCCCTGCACATCAGACCCCCCCATCACACACATATATATTAGTTCCTCTATGTACCAGGACCCCCCCCCCACCACCGCACATTCGTTCCTCTCTGTACCAGTACCCCCCTGCACATCAGACCCCCCCCCCTCATCACACACATTAGTTCCTCTCTTTACCAGTACCCCCCCCCCACCACCACCACACATTAGTGCCTCTCTGTACCAGTACCCCTCTGCACATCAGACCCCCCATCACACACATATATATTAGTTCCTCTATGTACCAGGACCCCCCCCCCCCACCACCGCACATTCGTTCCTCTCTGTACCAGTACCCCCCTGCACATCAGACCCCCCCCCCCCTCACCACACACATTAGTTCCTCTCTTTACCAGTACCCCCCCCCCCCCCACCACCACCACACATTAGTGCCTCTCTGTACCAGTACCCCTCTGCACATCAGACCCCCCATCACACACATATATATTAGTTCCTCTATGTACCAGTACCCCCCCCCCCCACCACCACACATTCGTTCCTCTCTGAACCAGTACCCCCCTGCACATCAGACCCCCCCCCTCATCACACACACACACACATTAATTCCTCTCTGTACCAGTACCCCCCTGGCAGGGGGGTACTGGTACAGAGAGGAATTAATGTGTGTGTGTGTGATGAGTGGGGGGGGGGTCTGATGTGCAGGGGGGTACTGGTACAGAGAGGAACGAATGTGCGGTGGTGGGGGGGGTACTGTACTGGTACATAGAGGAACTAATATATATGTGTGTGATGGGGGGGTCTGATGTGCAGGGGGGGGGGAGCACCGGCGCCTAATAGAGTACCGGCACCTCTTTTGGCCCACTTAAAGCACTGCCTGGAACTCTGAGTGGGGTGGTTCCTGACTGGTGTGAAACGATACTCCCAAACCAACTCTGAACCTACTGCATACTATATACTAAACTGTGGACATGCTCTGAACCTACTGCATACTATATACTAAACTGTGGACATGCTATACTAACTCTGAACCTACTGCATACTATATACTAAACTGTGGACATGCTCTGAACCTATGGCATACAATATACTAAACTGAGGACATGCTATATACTAACCCTGAACCTATTGCATACTAGATACTAACTCTGAACTGTGCACAAGCTTATACTAACTTGTGACTCCTGTAATACTGAGAGACCTTCCTCTCCAGCAGTAATACTAAATAGATGGATAGCGGTAAATGATTTTGTTACCCCAAACTCTCCGCCCAAGACTGAGAGAGACGCCTGGGGTACATACTGAGTAACCGCGAATCCCACAGCCAAGAACAAGGGCAGTGGGATAATAGTGCATGTCCATTGCTTCCGCAGTTGAGATCCTAACTGATCAACTAGGTGCGTTACAAAAGGTCATAGGAGACCAGAGAGTGTTATATACCATGTTTCAGGGCAATTTTAGCATATTTGATTTGGTTAGAATCAATTTTTACCTGAATCTAACTTTTGCAAAAATTTGGCAAATCGGGAGCAAATTTAAACATCTCCAGTGATTTAACCCTGTGGCCAATTTGCTTGACAGCAGCTTTAATATCAGCCAAGTCTTTCATCATATGATAGGCGGCTTTGGTCAGAGCTTTTGTAACAAAAGAACCAGAGATAGAGTTCAGGTCATAACTCCCAGCAGATTCAGAAGCAGCAGAGGCATCATAATCTGAATATTCCATCTCTGTATCTAGAGTTCTGTCTTTTCCGTTATTGCCTTTGCTAGATGTTGGTGAAGCGGGTTCCTTTTATTAGTCCTTGTCAGTCTGGGTTTTGCCTAATCTGGCCCAGCTCGAAGGATCTTTTGGTTTGTTTTTATTGATCTTGACAATATCAGAGGTGGTTTGTGAAAAGTCCACAAATCTTTATGGTCCAGGTTCCATAAGATGAGTTAGGATAACATCTTCTGGGAGAGCTTATTGTGAAAGTTGGGGAAGGAGGAGGGTCAAATCAAGTATATTAGTTAGAGTTAGGGCTTGTTAATGCAGGTGACTGATTAAGAAATTGGCTTTTGATCCTAGTAGTGGTATGACTGGCCGAAGTATATAAGAAAATAGACCTAACACATTAATAATGCAGGTCAGTAAAATTTAGGCCTATGGTCCATTAAGAGCTCACAAAAGCAATGTGGATATAGTAATGTAGTCGAAGGCAAATATTTAAATAAAAAAAATATATATATTTCTCCTCCCCACGTCACCTTAGCCATAACTTTATTTTAATTTTCCGTTCACATAGCCTATTTTTTTGTGGGACTAGAGCCATTTTTTAATGGCACCATTTAATTTACCATGTATTGTATTAGAAAACGTGAAAAAAATCTTTGTGGGGTAAAATTGAAAAAAAAAAAATATATATTCTGCCATGGTTTTTGGGGGAGCTTACAATGACAGGAAGCCACAGCCGGCCCCAGGCTGTCATGGTAACCGATCGGAGACCCCCAGTAATCCCACAAAGTTATCCAGAAATGCCATTTCAACCTCTTCAGGCCAGGCTAGCATATATAGTCGTACACTACAGATATATAGTCGTACACTATTTCTGGAAATATATCTATTACAAATGCGGAAGGTATTGAAATAGTATCCCCTAGTGGGCCTAATTTTTTTAATTTATTGGGCACAACTTGTATATTTATGGGATAAAGATTTGATATGGTAATCGGGTTAACTCAAGGATTACAGTTGGGATAAATGATACATGTCAGTGTGGTTGCATCAGTAGTGGGATCTACTTCTCCACATAATAGATGATGCTATGTCATTTTTTAAATTACATAATTCTAATGTGGTTTTACTTTTTGCCTGTTTATAGTATCCATGGGAACTTAAAGTGTCCATGTTAGAATGATGATCTTATTACGATGTACAGTCGTGGCCAAAAGTTTTGAGAATTACATAAAAATTGGAAATTGTAAAAGTTTTTATAATAGCAATTTGCATATACTCCAGAATGTTATGAAGAGTGATCAGATGAATTTCATAGTCCTTCCTTGCCATGAAAATTAATTTAATCCCAAAAAAACCTTTCCACTGCATTTCATTGCTGTCATTAAAGGACCTGCTGAGATCATTTCAGTAATCGTCTTGTTAACTCAGGTTAGAATGTTGACGAGCACAAGGCTGGAGATCATTATGTCAGGCTGATTGGGTTAAAATGGCAGACTTGACATGTTAAAAGGAGGGTGATGCTTGAAATCATTGTTCTTCCATTGTTAACCATGATGACCTGCAAAAAAACACACGTGCAACCATCATTGCGTTGCATACAAATGGCTTCACAGGCAAGGATATTGTGGCTACTAAGATTGCACCTCAATCAACAATTTATAGAATCATCAAGAACTTCAAGGAAAGAGGTTCAATTCTTGTTAAGAAGGCTTCAGGGTGTCCAAGAAAGTCCAGCAAGCGCCAGGATCGTCTCCTAAAGAGGATTCAGCTGCGGAATCGGAGTGCCACCAATGCAGAGCTTGCTCAGGAATGGCAGCAGGTAGGTGTGAGCGCATCTGCACGCACAGTGAGGCGAAGACTTTTGGAAGATGGCCTGGTGTCAAGAAGGCCAGCAAAGAAGCCACTTCTATCCAAAAAAAACATCAGGGACAGATTGATCTTCTGCAGAAAGTATGGTGAATGGACTGCTGAGGACTGTGGCAAAGTCATATTCTTTGATGAAGCCTCTTTCCGTTTGTTTGGGGCATCTGGAAAAAGGCTTGTCCGGAGAAAAAAAGGTGAGGGCTACCATCAGTCCTGTGTCATGCCAACAGTAAAGCATCCTGAGACCATTCATGTGTGGGGTTGCTTCTCATCCAAGGGAGTGGGCTCACTCACAATTTTGCCCAAAAACACAGCCATGAATAAAGAATGGTACCAAAACACCCTCCAACAGCAACTTCTTCCAACAATCTCACAACAGTTTGGTGAAGAACAATGCATTTTCCAGCACGATGGAGGCAAAAGTGATAACTAAGTGGCTCGGGGACCAAAACGCTGACATTTTGGGTCTATGACCTGGAAACTCCCCAGACCTTAATCCCATTGAGAACTTGTGGTCAATCCTCAAGAGGCGGGTGGACAAACAAAAACCCACTAATTCTGACAAACTCCAAGAAGTGATTATGAAAGAATGGGTTGCTATCAGTCAGGAATTGGCCCAGAAGTTGATTGAGAGCATGCCCAGTCGAATTGCAGAGGTCCTGAAAAAGAAGGGCCAACACTGCAAATACTGACTCTTTGCATAAATGTAATGTAATTGTCGATAAAAGCCTTTGAAACGTATGAAGTGCATGTAATTATATTTCACTACATCACAGAAACAACTGAAACAAAGATCTAAAAGCAGTTTAGCAGCAAACTTTGTGAAAATTAATATTTGTGTCATTTTCAAAACTTTTGGCCACGAGTGTACAATATTGTGATACTGGCTTCATAAAGACCACATGTGGCCGAAACAATGCAGCAGTGAGGAGCGAAGCGTGAGACTTTGTTGAATAATTTCGGTATTTGATTGTTAAAGTAGAAAACCACTTTAAAACTTGGATCTGAACTCAGCTTGGACCGGAACTTCGTCTCATCGGAAGGCGTACATTTTAATACTGTGAGACAGCTCTCTGTACAGCATTAATTCTAAATTTTTAGCAAAGCGACTTCGGATCTAGGATCCGAAGCTCGCTTTGCTCGTCACTACATTGCATAAATGTTGAATGAAGAATCGAATAAATGTAATTGTAATGAGTTCCGGTATCTTGGAATTTCCATACAAGGACTTGAGGGTAGTTACGGATTCATTTTCATCTTTGATTACCCTTATAGCCCGGCCGTATTCTGAAATATATAGGCTAAACAATACTGCTATAATACGTGAAATCAAGCTAGAACTTGTTAGATGGGGTTGTCTGCCCTTAAGGGATATTCCTGCTAGATTTAAATGATCAGTTTTGCACATTTGTTATACCCTTTACAGAATATACCAATAAGATATGTCAAGATAATTGCGAATGCCTTCAAAATGTTTTTGTGGGAAGCCAGGCATCTTAATTTAAGTTTGTATACAGTAGGGTAATGTAAAAAATATGGAGGAAAGATTAGTTACCTGACATCCGTTTGTACAACCTGTCATATATTTGTTACTACAAAATGCTTGGTACTACAATATTTGGAACTACACTAAAATGTTTAATAACATATTAAGTTTAGAATATTATTTGATGTTAACTTTAAGTATTTAGTAGTATTTGCCTTCTAAGATTTACAGTGATAGAGATGGCAGCAGGAGGTTGTAAATGACAGATGTCTGTGGAGAGCAAGGAGAGAATCCAGGGACTTCTGCTCACACAGGCTGTAGATAGGGGGGGAAGCACACCAAAGGCAATTTGCAGTAGAAGACAGCAGCATTCTGGACACACAGATCCAGCATTACTGGGATTGACATGACCACATGAAAAAAGTCTGAAACTAGGAGTAAGTTGCAAACTGTTTCCCTGGGGGGGAGGTGGGGGGGCCTTAAAAATGAAGAAATGATGATGTATCCAAATACGGTATTTTAAGACAAGTATCAGACTGGAGTTTCTTGGGCCCGCCAGAGGAAATTATTCTTGATGCCCAAACCCTGTATTATTAATGAAGTCTAATAGATTGGGAATCTAACATATAAACCCTAATAGTAGGTGATTTGCAGCCAAATGTTTTTTTTTTTTTCTCTCTTCACCTTTTGGGACCACCACAGAATCCTCTAGTATTCTGGTGGGTCAGTCCAACTCTATTTAAGACTGATATAATTTAGAAAATGTAACAAATGTTGTACTTAACTGCTATGGATACTGCCTTGTACAGTAGGTCTCATGCATATACTGTACACAGATCCTAATTATGGGTGGTAATGAATTTCAATAAAGCCATTTAACAATATATAAATATGTTAGTAAATGAGTACAAAGAATGCAGTATGCTCCATTTTATATACTATATCAGACCAAGTTTTCAGTCCATGAAACAGCTCTTCTAACAGAACTACTATATGTTTTCTACTGTATATTGGTCAAGATGCACAGGATATTATGTGTTATAGGTCTTAACTAGAGATAAGCGAAATTCATATTTTGAAATTCGTTCACACTTTGTTTGTTGATTAACCACCTCAGCCCCCAGTGCTTAAACACCCTGAAAGACCAGGCCACTTTTTACACTTCTGACCTACACTACTTTCACCGTTTATTGCTCGGTCATGCAACTTACCACCCAAATGAATTTTACCTCCTTTTCTTCTCACTAATAGAGCTTTCATTTGGTGGTATTTCATTGCTGCTGACATTTTTACTTTTTTTGTTATTAATTGAAATTTAACGATTTTTTTGCAAAAAAATGACATTTTTCACTTCAGTTGTAAAATTTTGCAAAAAAAACGAGATCCATATATAAATTTTGCTCTAAATTTATTGTTCTACGTGTCTTTGATAAAAAAAAATGTTTGGGTAAAAAAAAAATGCTTTGGGTAAAAGTTATAGCGTTTACAAACTATGGTACAAAAATGTGAATTTCCGCTTTTTGAAGCAGCTCTGACTTTCTGAGCACCTGTCATGTTTCCTGAGGTTCTACAATGGCCAGACAGTACAAACACCCCACAAATGACCCCATTTCGGAAAGTACACACCCTAAGGTATTCGCTGATGGGCATAGTGAGTTCATAGAACTTTTTATTTTTTGTCAAAAATTAGCGGAAAATGATGATTTTTTTTTTTTTTCTTACAAAGTCTCATATTCCACTAACTTGTGACAAAAAATAAAAACTTCTATGAACTCACTATGCCCATCACGAAATACCTTGGGGTCTCTTCTTTCCAAAATGGGGTCACTTGTGGGGTAGTTATACTGCCCTGGCATTCTAGGGGCCCAAATGTGTGGTAAGGAGTTTGAAATCAAATTCTGTAAAAAATGACCTGTGAAATCCGAAAGGTGCTCTTTGGAATATGGGCCCCTTTGCCCACCTAGGCTGCAAAAAAGTGTCACACATCTGGTATCTCTGTATTCAGGAGAAGTTGAGGAATGTGTTTTGGGGTGTCTTTTTACATATACCCATGCTGGGTGAGATAAATATCTTGGTCAAATGCCAACTTTGTATAAAAAAATGGGAAAAGTTGTCTTTTGCCAAGATATTTCTCTCACCCAGCATGGGTATATGTAAAATGACACCCCAAAACACATTCCCCAACTTCTCCTGAGTACGGAGATACCAGATGTGTGACACTTTTTTGCAGCCTAGGTGGGCAAAGGGGCCCATATTCCAAAGAGCACCTTTCGGATTTCACTGGTCATTTTTTACAGAATTTGATTTCAAACTCCTTACCACACATTTGGGCCCCTAGAATGCCAGGGCAGTATAACTACCCCACAAGTGACCCCATTTTGGAAAGAAGAGACCCCAAGGTATTCGCTGATGGGCATAGTGAGTTCATGGAAGTTTTTATTTTTTGTCACAAGTTAGTGGAATATGAGACTTTGTATGAAAAAAAAAAAAAAAAAACAACAGCATTTTCCACTAACTTGTGACAAAAAATAAAAATTTCTAGGAACTCGCCATGCCCCTCACGGAATACCTTGGGGTGTCTTCTTTCCAAAATGGGGTCACTTGTGGGGTAGTTATACTGCCCTGGCATTCTAGGGGCCCAAATGTGTGGTAAGGAGTTTGAAATCAAATTCTGTAAAAAATGACCAGTGAAATCCGAAAGGTGCTCTTTGGAATATGGGCCCCTTTGCCCACCTAGGCTGCAAAAAAGTGTCACACATGTGGTATCGCCGTATTCAGGAGAAGTTGGGGAATGTGTTTTGGGGTGTCATTTTACATATACCCATGCTGGGTGAGAGAAATATCTTGGCAAAAGACAACTTTTCCCATTTTTTTATACAAAGTTGGCATTTGACCAAGATATTTCTCTCACCCAGCATGGGTATATGTAAAATGACACCCCAAAACACATTCCCCAACTTCTCCTGAGTACGGCAATACCAGATGTGTGACACTTTTTTGCAGCCTAGATGCGCAAAGGTGCCCAAAGTCCTTTTAGGAGGGCATTTTTAGACATTTGGATACCAGACTTCTTCTCACGCTTTGGGGCCCCTAGAATGCCAGGGCAGTATAAATACCCCAAATGTGACCCCATTTTGGAAAGAAGACACTCCAAGGTATTCAATGAGGTGCATGGCGAGTTCATAGAATTTTTTTTTTTTTGGCACAAGTTAGCGGAAATTGATATTTTTAATTTTTTTCTCACAAAGTCTCCCGTTCCGCTAACTTGGGACAAAAATTTCAATCTTTCATGGACTCAATATGCCCCTCACGGAATACCTGGGGGTGTCTTCTTTCCGAAATGGGGTCACATGTGGGGTATTTATACTGCCCTGGCATTCTAGGGGCCCTAAAGCGTGAGAAGAAGTCTGGAATATAAATGTCTAAAAAAATTTATGCATTTGGATTCCGTGAGGGGTATGGTGAGCTCATGTGAGATTTTATTTTTTGACACAAGTTAGTGGAATATGAGACTTTGTAAGAAAAAAAAAAATAATTCCGCTAACTTGGGCCAAAAAAATGTCTGAATGGAGCCTTACAGGGGGGTGATCAATGACAGGGGGGGTGATCAATGACAGGGGGGGTGATCAATGACAGGGGGGTGATCAGGGAGTCTATATGGGGTGATCACCACAGTCATTGATCACCCCCCCTGGAAGGCTCCAGGGAGACGCCTGTATGTGTTTTGCAGATCCGATCCATCTATCAGTGGATCCGTAAAAATCATGCGGACATCTGAATGGAGCTTTACAGGGGGTTGATCAATGACAGGGGTGTAATCAATGACAGGGGGGTGATCAGGGAGTCTATATGGGGTGATAACCACAGTCATTGATCACGCCCCTGTAAGGCTTCATTCAGACGTCCGTATGCGTTTTGCGGATCCGATCCATCTATCAGTGCATCCGTAAAAATCATGCGGACATCTGAATGGAGCTTTACAGGGGGGTAATCAATGACAGGGGGGTGATCAGGGAGTCTATATGGGGTGATAACCACAGTCATTGATCATGCCCCTGTAAGGCTTCATTCAGACGCCCGGATGCGTTTTGCGGATCCGATCCATCTATCAGTGCATCCGTAAAAATCATGCGGACATCTGAATGGAGCTTTACAGGGGGGTAATCAATGACAGGGGGGTGATCAGGGAGTCTATATGGGGTGATAACCACAGTCATTGATCATGCCCCTGTAAGGTTTCATTCAGACGTCCGGATGCGTTTTGCGGATCCGATCCATCTATCAGTGCATCCGTAAAAATCATGCGGACATCTGAATGGAGCTTTACAGGGGGGTAATCAATGACAGGGGGGTGATCAGGGAGTCTATATGGGGTGATAACCACAGTCATTGATCATGCCCCTGTAAGGTTTCATTCAGACGTCCGGATGCGTTTTGCGGATCCGATCCATCTATCAGTGCATCCGTAAAAATCATGCGGACATCTGAATGGAGCTTTACAGGGGGGTAATCAATGACAGGGGTGTAATCAATGACAAGGGGGTGATCAGGGAGTCTATATGGGGTGATAACCACAGTCATTGATCATGCCCCTGTAAGGTTTCATTCAGACGTCCGGATGCGTTTTGCGGATCCGATCCATCTATCAGTGCATCCGTAAAAATCATGCGGACATCTGAATGGAGCTTTACAGGGGGGTAATCAATGACAGGGGTGTAATCAATGACAGGGGGGTGATCAGGGAGTCTATATGGGGTGATAACCACAGTCATTGATCATGCCCCTGTAAGGCTTCATTCAGACGTCCGGATGCGTTTTGCGGATCCGATCCATCTATCAGTGGATCCGTAAAAATCATGCGGACGTCTTATGGAGCTTTACAGGGGGTTGATCAATGACAGGGGGGTAATCAATGACAGGGGGGTGATCAGGGAGTCTATATGGGGTGATCAGGGGTGATCAGGGGCTAATAAGGGGTTAATAAGTGACGGGAGGGGTGTAGTGTAGTGTAGTGGTGCTTGGTGGGACTTTCCTGAGCTACCTGTGTCCTCTGGTGGTCGATCCAAACAAAGGGGACCACCAGAGGACCAGGTAGCAGGTATATTAGACGCTGTTATCAAAACATCGTCTAATATACCTGTTAGGGGTTAAAAAAAACACATCTCCAGCCTGCCAACGAACGATCGCCGCTGGCAGGCTGGAGATCAACTCTCTTACCTTCCGTTCCTGTGAGCGCGCGCGCCTGTGCGCGCGCGTTCACAGGAAGTCTCGCGTCTCGCGAGATGACGCATATATGCGTGACTGTGCGCAGGGCTGCCACCTCCGGAACGCGATCCTGCGTTAGGCGGTCCGGAGGTGGTTAAAGGTGAATTGAGTTATGGATTCCGTTACCACAGACCAACAAACAAAGTGTGAACGAATTTCATAAGCAGAAATTCGCTCATCTATAGTCTTAGGTTACATGCACATGACAGTGGAAAAAAAAGTCTGTTAAAAATGGACACACTGGGGGGGCAGAGCCTGCACCAGGGACTGATGGTTGTGTGAAGTGCAGCTCTCCTGCTAGCATAACCCTTATAGCACGTTTATATCAGCTTACTGGACCTTATAATGGTCAAGATTGGTGGCCAGAAACCCGCAGACCAGACGGGACATAATCGCTCCTTGAGCCAACCAGGAGAAATGGAGAAATTTATAAAAAAGTCAGCCGCTGCAGTGGTGAACAAGGAGCCCAAGATGGCGCCCGGAACCCCGCACACAAGCCACAAGCAGGCAGCGGCGGCAAGCAGCGATAAGGTAGGGGAAGATCCTAATGAAATAGACTGCCTACCCATCTCTAGGGCTTACCTTAAAGAAGCTCTGGCAGAGGCCCTGGGACCCCTTAGCCTTGACCTCTCCTCTATCAAGGAAGATGTACGTCATATAGGCCGAAGGGTGGAATCATTAGAGGAAACCCAGGCCGCAATCCTAAATCACCAAAACGAGGTGACTTCCAGCTTATCACTAGCTCAAAGCCACATTAACTCCAAGTATACTGCCATGGAAGATCAGGAGAACAGGAGTAGACGTAACAACTTACGCTTCCGAGGTATTCCTGAAACGATACCTGCAGTTGACATCCCTGAAACGGTGATCCAGATCTGCCTAAAACTACTGGGGCCGGGGGGGTGGGGTGGAGCCTGCACCGGAGACTGATGGTCGTGTGAAGTGCATCTCTCCTGCCAGCATAACCCTTACAGCACGTTTTAACCAGCTTACTGGACCCCAAAATGGTCAAGATAAAGGTGGCCAGAAACCCGCAGACCAGACGGGACATAATCGCTCCTTGAGCCAACCAGGAGAAATGGAGAAATTTATAAAAAAGGCAGCTGCTGCAGTGGTGAACAAGGAGCCCAAGATGGCGCCCAGAACCCCGCGCACAAGCCACAAGCAGGCGGCAAGCGCAGATAAGGTAGGGGACGATCCCAATGATATAGACTGCCTACCCATCTCTCGGGCTTACCTAAAGGAAGCTCTGGTAGACGCCCTGGGACCCCTTAGCCAAGATCTCTCCTCCATCAAGGAAGATGTACGGCATATAGGCCGGAAGGTAGAATCATTAGAAGAAGCCCAGGCCACAATCCTAACTCACCAAAGCGAGGTGACCTCCAGCTTGTCACAAGCCCAAAGCCACATTAACTCCCAGTATACTGCCTTGGAGGACCAAGAAAACAGGGGTAGACGAAACAACTTACGTTTCCGTGGTATTCCTGAAATGATACCTGCAGTTGACATCCCTGAAACAGTGATCCAAATCTGCTTAAAAATTCTGGGGCCAGACTCTGCCCATGAAGTAATAATCGAGAGGGCACACAGAGCTCTCCGTCCTAAACCACAGGCCACGGAACCCCCAGAGATGGGATCTGTAAATTTTTACACTTCCCAGTTAAGGAAGCCATCCTGGTTAGCGCCAGAAACTCCAACTCAGTAGAATGGGAAGACAATGCTATTACTATTTTCCAGGACTTAGTCCAATCTACACTTAGGAAACGCAAAGCAGTAAAACCACTTACAGATTGGTTGCGCCACCACAAAATTATCTACCGCTGGACCTTCCCATTTGGTCTTTCGTTCCTCCATGATGGTCGCCGCATCCTCATCTCTTCCTACAGTGACCTGGATAAAGCCTACGATCTCCTCCAAATCTCCCCATTGCCCATAGAAAATTGGGAAATGGTCCAGAGCCTAACCACATTACCTGACTTACCTAAAGTGTCATCTTGGGAACTTCCTCGCACCCCAAAACTCCAAAGGCTCAGAAGAGGGAACTTTCCATCTACTCCAAAACGCCTATTTCTTGTGGATAAGTAACCAATCTCTCAGTCATCCTCACCTGGAAAAGAGAGCCTACTGACCTTTAACACGGGACTGTTTACCTCTAATGTTTTAGTTTTGTTTGCTCCTCACCATACTGCCCTCACTGCTGAGTGGAGACAGTGGGAGCTTTGTCCTTATATCACCTAGCCTAGACACTGTCTCCACTGTCTCCACACTTAAGTAAAACAACCTCAACAATAGTAGCCTTCCAGATACACATAACCCCTTTTAACCCCCAATACTAGTAGTTTCCAGTACCAGTAGCTCCAAAGAGGGATATGCCATAGAGTTTATTACCCTTACCCCCTTATGTTACCTAATCAGAGAGACTCTGCTCCTCAGTTCTGTCCTGAATGGCAGGAAAACTGTCAGTTATGTTCTTTATACCATGTTTTATTCTTTGTTTTACACTCTTGTTGTTTTGACAGGTACCACCGACTAGCCTTACTATTCAACTATGTGCTTGCTACTGGAATCCGCAAAATGGAAAAGCATTGATGGGTCGCTCTCCGGCGGGGGGTGGGGGGGGGGGGTGGCTAAAGACGTCCCTTTCTCGAGGTGGCACCCTCCCTTCTCTTCTTTTACCAGTTGGTTATATTCTCCTTATCAAGCTATTTATAGCCCTCCCTATACTCCTCTACATATTCAAACAAGTCTGACCTCAGACTAGTATCAGATAATGTCAAGGGGTTGAGATCTCCTTCAAAGAGATGCCAGATCTTCTCCCTTCTGAACAAAGAGAAGTGCTCAATAGTCTTCCTCCAGGAAACTCACTTCAAACATGATAACTATCCCAATCTCTACTTCTCTAAATTCCCCAACTGGTGTCATTGTGGGGCTGGGGGTGCCGCCTCGAGGGGAGTCAGTATAGGCTTCCGCAGAGGACTACCCTTTCAATACAAGTCCCACATTCAGGATCCTGAGGGTAGATACCTCCTCCTCAAAGGCCTAGTGGGACAAACTCTGTTCACTTTTGTAAACATACACTGCTCAAAAAAATAAAGGGAACACAAAAATAACACATCCTAGATCTGAATTAATTAAATATTCTTCAGAAATACTTTGTTCTTTACATAGTTGAATGTGCTGACAACAAAATCACACAAAAAAAAAAAAAATGGAAATCAAGTTTTTTAACCCATGGAGGTCTGGATTTGGAGTCACACTCAAAATTAAAGTGGAAAAACACACTACAGGCTGATCCAACTTTGATGTAATGTCCTTAAAACAAGTCAAAATGAGGCTTAGTAGTGTGTGTGGCCTCCACGTGCCTGTATGACCTCCCTACAACGCCTGTGCATGCTCCTGATGAGGTGGCGGACGGTCTCCTGAGGGATCTCCTCCCAGACCTGGACTAAAGCATCTGCCAACTCCTGGACAGTCTGTGGTGCAACGTGACGTTGGTGGATAGAGCGAGACATGATGTCCCAGGTGTGCTCAATTGGATTCAGCTCTGGGGAACGGGCGGGCCAGTCCATAGCATCAATGCCTTCGTCTTGCAGGAACTACTGACACACTCCAGCCACATGAGGTCTAGCATTGTCTTGCATTAGGAGGAACCCAGGGCCAACCGCACCAGCATATGGTCTCACAGGGGGTCTGAGGATCTCATCCCGGTACCTAATGGCAGTCAGGCTACCTCTGGCGAGCACATGGAGGGCTGTGCGGCCCTCCAAAGAAATGCCACCCCACACCATTACTGACCCAATGCCAAACCGGTCATGCTGGAGGATGTTGCAGGCAGCAGAACGTTCTCCACGGCGTCTCCAGACTCTGTCACGTCTGTCACATGTGATCAGTGTGAACCTGCTTTCATCTGTGAAGAGCACAGGGCGCCAGTGGCGAATTTTGCCAATCTTGGTGTTCTCTGGCAAATGCCAAACGTCCTGCACGGTGTTGGGCGGTAAGCACAACCACCACCTGTGGACGTCGGGCCCTCATATCACCCTCATGGATTCTGTTTCTGACCGTTTGAGCAGACACATGCACATTTGTGGCCTGCTGGAGGTCATTTTGCAGGGCTCTGGCAGTGCTCCTCCTGTTCCTCCTTGCACAAAGGCGGAGGTAGCGGTCCTGCTGCTGGGTTGTTGCCCTCCTACGACCTCCTCCACGTCTCCTGATGTACTGGCCTGTCTCCTGGTAGCGCCTCCATGCTCTGGACACTACGCTGACAGACACAGCAAACCTTCTTGCCACAGCTCGCATTGATGTGCCATCCTGGATAAGCTGCACTACCTGAGCCACTTGTGTGGGTTGTAGACTCCGTCTCATGCTACCACTAGAGTGAAAGCACTGCCAGCATTCAAAAGTGACCAAAACATCAGCCAGGAAGCATAGGAACTGAGAAGTGGTCTGTGATCAGCACCTGCAGAACCACTCCTTTATTGGGGGTGTCTTGCTAATTGCCTATAATTTCCACCTGTTGTCTATCCCATTTTCACAACAGCATGTGAAATTGATTGTCACTCAGTGTTGCTTCCTAAGTGGACAGTTTGATTTCACAGAAGAGTGATTGACTTGGAGTTACATTGTGTTGTTTAAGTGTTCCCTTTATTTTTTTGAGCAGTGTATATTTTAATAGTATGGGCATTTTTGGTCGGGGTGATACCCATGATATTTATATTTATTGCTATTTAGGTATTTATTTTTTTATTATACGGAAAGGGGGGTGATTTCAACTTTTATTTTTTTATTTTTTTATATAGTTTAAAAAATATATATTTTTTAATGATTTTGAAGCTCATATACAAAATGAGCCTATAGATTCTGTTTTTTTATTTTTCATTTTGTACAATCAGGGATTTTTGAAATTACTTTATTACTGTGAATTGCTCATTTCTTATGTTGGCCTTCCATCTGTTGACCACAATATGAATTGCAGCATGAATACTATCAGCCTTGTCAGCGAGGCTGATAGCATTCAGAACAACCACTGACAGCCCCATTGGCCGCAGGGGGTATCGGTAGGAAGCCCGGAAGTGCAAGCTTCCATTTTTTTTCGCATTTGGATCCAGTGATCTCACTTGTTCACGGCATCTAAAGCCTTTAATTACAGCGATCTGCATTATTGCCAGTCACGGTAATTAGCCGCAGGTGCCTGCTGTTTGAAACAGCAGAGGCTTGCCGGCATGATGCCCTCTGAACGTGCGAGAGGGCACCATGTTCGCATATCGCTCCAGCACTGTACATGTACGGCTCGGGTAGCGAAAAGGTTAATGGTGCCATTTTGGGGTACACATAACTTTTTTATGAATTTTTATGAACTCTTTCTGGGAGATTAGAAAAAACAGCAATACTGCCACTGAGTTTTTACATTATAAATTTTGCAATGTTCATTTTTTTGCATAAATAACATAATATCTTTATTCTCTGGGTCAGTATGATTACAGCGATACCAAATCCATATAGTTTTTTTTATGTTTTACCACTTTTGTGCTATAAAAATATTTTTGCATCGCGGCATCCTAAGACCCATAACCTTTTCTTTTTATGGAGTTGTGTAAATACTTTTTTGCAACTTGTAGTTTTCATTGGTATTATTTTGGGTTAAGTAAATCTTTTTAATCGATTGTTATTATGTTTTTCAGTATCAATTAAGAATAAATTAGAAATTCTGTATTTTTTTTTATTTTTTTTTTATGGTGTTCACCATACAGGATAATTGAAATGATATTTGTGTAGTGCAGGTTGTTATGGATGCTGCAATACCAAACATGTGGGGGAGATTTTAGGCAGGCTTGGAGCCTAGGTCCCAGCCAGCCTATACACAACATCAGCACCATGCGGTTGCATTAGTGGGGTGCTGATGGGAGACAGAGGTAGTCTGCTTCCTCTGTCACTGCTTACATGCAGTGGACACTATTACCCATGGCATGTAAGGGGTAAACGGGGCATGTGATAGCCGAGCGCCCGAACTCCACTGCGTGGGGGACTCATGCAGCGCTTACACTGGGCCATTGTGAAAAGGCTGTAGGAATCATCATAAATCCGAATTTCCTGGCAATTTGTGGTATTAAATCAATTTTTTTTCTAAAATGGCTGCTGCACATGTTACAAAGAGAAAGTAAGAAGCCTGTAGCCAGCCAATCAGCATATAGCTAGCCCCTGTTATGTCATAGCCCTATAAAAAGCATCATCCTGCCCGGTGTCCTCCATTTTACTGTGAACTTATTGCAGGGAGAGATGTGAAAGGCACTAGGGACAGTAATTAGGAAAGACTTTCTTTACAAACTATTACTTTTGAACAGTTCAGGCACAGCACAGAGATAGTGTAGGGATATAATAGGGAGACTTTATCCACAATATTGGGAGAGTACAGAGGCTGACTGAACAGTGTAATATTTGGCTACTAGAGAAGCCATTGTATAATACCTTGCTGCACTATTTGGAGTCAAAAACTGCTGCAATACTGCTGATTTTAGGATGTTCAAGTTTTTTTTATACATAAGTAATTCTGTTAATCCTTTATTCTGCAGCTGGGGTTAAATTGAGGCCTGATACTTCTGATTTTGGGGGGTTCACTTTATTTTACATAAGTAAATCTGTTAATCCTTAATTACTTTAATTTGAGCAAAATAGTGGCCTGATACTACTGATTGGGGGAGGGGGGGGGTTCAGGTTCTTTTATACATAAGTAAATCCATTAATCCTTCATTCTGTAACTGGGATGAAATATTGACCTGATACTACTGATTTTGGGGGGGGGGGGGGGGGGTTCACTTTCTTTTATACATAAGTAAATCTGTTAATCCTTGATTCTGTAATTGGGGTGAAATACTGTAGTGGCCTGATACTACTGATTTTGAGATGTTTATACATAATTAAATCCATTAATCCTTCATTCTGTAATTGGGGTGAAATTGTGTTCTAATACTACTGCTATTTTACACTTACAGTTACTGTTACAGTACAGTATGTCTGACAGACAGGTTCCAGCACCTTCCAATGGAACAGGCAGTGGCAAAAATGTTTCTGGAGCTGGCAGAAGTAGCAGCAGAAGAAGGCGGGGGGGGGGGGGGGGGGGGGGTAGCAGCAGTCACAGCAACAGGCCAGAGCTGCCAGTGTCATCCAAGGACTCATGCACACAAACATATTTTTTTTATGTGTCCGTTCCTTTTTTTTTGTGGTCCATATGCGGAACCATTCACTTCAATGGGTCCACAAACATTAGAAAATTTGTCCGAATAACATTTTTGAAAACTTTTCTCATCACTAGTGACCGCTGTAAAAAGGCATATGGGTGGTCACTAAGGGATTAAGAACTGCCATTCATAAATTTATGGTAGGAGACCCTGATCTTTACACCAGTACCAATATATATAGTTTATGGACAGGCATAAAACCTGGAAGAAAGCAGTCATGTCCTCTGATCCTGAAAACTCCTTCAAGGAGTACAGAAGAGGATTTGATTGCCTTTTTGAACCTGAATTAAAAAATTTAATAATGTTTTTCTACCTATGTTGGACATAGGAAGATGTAGGATTGGACTGTAATGCCAAAATTCAGATAGCTGCATTTCACATTGAGCCTAAGGCCTGAGACAAAGTTCACATAATTTCTCATACATGTGGCACCCCTTGTTATCTGGTAGCTGAATATTTGAACTCTGTTTTCAAGTCTCTTTAATATTACATATTTAATATAATGATCGGGGGGAGATTTTCCCTCCGTCAAATTTCAGCTACAGATCTGTTACAGATTTCATAAAATCATAAATTGACATGCTGTAGAATTAGGAATCTGGTGATTTCTTTTCTTTCCCATATTGATTTTTTGCCCATATTACTCAAAACACTGCATAGTTTTGCCTTATATACCTGTTTTTCATGTCAGCACTTTACTACCCATGTTCTCTGCATTGCAACATCCCGGCATTATGTTTACATGAGGAACTTCCTGTTTTCATCAGCTTCCTGTTGGTTTGTTAACCAAACCCGGAAAACTTAAATGCATTTTACAATGCTTCACAGGGCTTTACTAACATGCAGGAGAGTTGTTGGGGGTGTGACTACCGCAGAGGGAGCCATTGTGGCAGATAGATCAAGCCCTGTAAAACATTACAAAGCAAAAAAAAAATTGGTTTAGTTAGAAAAAAATAGCAGGAAGCTGATGAAGACAGGAAGTTCTGCACGTTAACATCCTGCACAGAGGAGCTTATCCATGGCACATGGAAGGGAAAGTGCAGAGATGAAAAAAAAAAATATAGGTATATGGGGCACAAATATGCAGTGTTTGGGGTATGCTGAGCAGATTAAAAAAATCATTACGGGAGCAAAGAAACCCTTTAAATTGTATCCACTGTAAAACGCTGTGGGTTTTCGGCACACATAACCCTTTGTGGACATAACCTAAAGAAATTAAGTAGAAGACACCTGTAATTTATGTGGAGCTTTGCTGTCCTATCTTGTCTTTTCATGCAGCATGAAATTCCAGCAAGATTAGAAGGACTTGAGATTCAACTCAATTTAATGGATACATAAAAGGAGTTAGTTGTAAAATAACCTTTCCACTGATGACTTTTTATTCTTCAACTTGATTGTGCTGCATTAAACACACAAAAAGAAACCATTTGTTTGCTAATGTAGGATGCCCTACATATGCCTCTCAGAGCTATTTTGAGGATGTGGTGATAAATAATGCAAGCAAATGGTGTGAGATCTGTGATGCTTTTTATTCTTTGTTCTCTATTAAGCTTTTTACATGATGGAATTTTCTACTTGTTAAACACATAAAAATATGTCAGTTCATTAGCAGTTTTTTTTATTGGTTACTTAACTATATACTAAAGTACAAATCCACATTTTCTATAGCCATTACTGCACTCATAGATTGTAATGGGTATAGTATTAACCTTTGAATTATGGACAGAGTTGTATGAGCTTGTTATATCAAAGACCTGGAGTTCATGTTAAATCAACACTTCCATAAGCTCAGCAATGTCTTCAATTTTGTACATATATTAGGACAAAAGGTTAAAGTACTTAAGGCTGTTTCTTTATTAAAGCATATGTATTTTTTTTTTTTACTGAAATGTGTACTATTAAGATTATACACAAGAAGGTCCTATTAAGGAAATACTTAGATTCCCAGAATCATAACAGAAACAGAAGAACTGACATTTTATGATGTCTACCAACTAAATATTGATCTACAAATCCTTGAAATATGTTATCGACAAATTACTGGTGGTTTTCTGGGAAAATTCATACTATACTTTAGTGATTTGAAAAGCCAATCTATCCTGCTATGTGTACTGTATCTGAGCTAGATAGAGCCGGACGATACGGACGCGTCGATACCTAATATGTATACTTTTTTATTTATTTATGTAAGTTTTACACAATAACAGCTTTTTTAAAACAAAAAAAATGATGTTTTAGTGTCTCCATATTCTGAGCTATAGTTTTTATTTATTTTTTGGGCGATTGTCTCAGGTAGGGGCTCATATTTTGCGGGATGAGGTGATGGTTAGATTGGTACTACTTTGGTGGGCATACGCCTTTTTGATCGTTTGCTGTTGTACTTTTTGTGATGTCAAGTGACAAAAAAATGGTTTATTTAGCACAGTTTACATTTTCTTAAAAATTTTACGGTGTTTATCTGAGGGGTTAGGTCATGTGATATGTTTATAGAGCCGGTCGATACAGACGCGGCGATACCTAATATGTCAACTTTTCTTTTTTCCCTATTTTTTACCAATTTTTTTAAACTTTATTTGGGGAAAATTACGTTTTTATTTATTTTTACTTGAAACTTTTAATTTTTTGGGGGGAAACTTTATTTTTTCAACTTTATTTTTCACTTTATTTTTTGTCCCACTTTGGGACTTGAACTTTTGGGGGTCTAATCCTTTACAATGCATTCCAATACTTCTGTATTGGAATGCATTGGCTGTATGAGTAATACTGTGTGTATTACTCATACAGCTTCCTGCCTGTGAGAGCCAGGGGGCTGGATCTCACAGGCACGTCACAGGAAGGCAGCGCGATGCCTTCCTTAGGCATTGTGCTGCCTTCCATGCCATCGGGTCCCCCCTACAGCCCCACGGGGACCCGATGGCACCGCCGTCCGCAACCGCCACCGCATGTAAAAGCCGCAAACCGCAGGTCTGAATTGACCTGCGGTTTGCAGCCATCACCGACACGGGGGGGTCACAGGATCCCCCTGGGCATTTGAGCAGGGACCTTGTTCCGATCACCGCCCGCCAGGCGGCTGTGATCGGAAATGCACATGACGTACCGGTACGTCATGTGTGCTTAAGTACCAGGACAACATGTGGTACCGGTACGTCATGTGTCCTGAAGAGGTTAAAGAACAGGGATCTATCTAAGCCTGAGCTTCACAACACATGTTTTTGGAGGTATTTCATAGTACAAACAAAGGAAATTTCCAAATACTTCAGAGAAAGAGTTGTTGATGCGCATCAGGCTGAAAATCAATCCACCATCAGACAGAATGTGTTCAAATGGAGGAAATTCATATTACTGAAGTTGAGCAAATTTATGAAAAGTTCGATTTGGCTGATTCGCCAAATTTTTTTTGTAAGCAGAGGCTGCAATGACAGGGAGCTGTGATAGCGCCGCCCCCATCATTATACCCCTCAGATGCCGCGTTCATACATGATCACGGCATTTGAGTGTAAAAACAGTGTCAAATTAACATTACATTTTTTTTTTTTTTGCAAATTTACCGCCTCCGTTTGTTCGCGACATTACGGCCACCGCCATCTTGCTTGAAGATCTGGAGTGAAATCTCGCGCGGCGCAAGATTACGTCACCACATACGAATTTTCGGACGAGATCTTCAATCAAAATGGTGGCTGTCGGCCCATCGCGAGCAAATGGAGGAGGTAAGTATGATTTTTTTTGTTTTTTACACTATGTCAGGTTGAATCGATTCGCTAATATTAAGCACAAGGAAATTGAGGCGCAAGATTACGTCATCATGCCAATTGGCATGGTAACGTCATACATCACCATGCACGAGGTTTCGGCCGAGATCTTCAATCAAGATGGTGGCTTGCGGCCCATCGCGAGCAAATGGAGGAGGTAAGTATGATTTTTTTTGTTTTTTACAATATTTAAGGTTGAATAGATTCACTAACACGAAGCACAAGGAAATTTGGCTTCGAGGCAAATCGAATTTATCCCGAAATTCATATTGAATTCCACTTTGTGGGAATCGATTAGCTCATCTCTAATTATTACCTGCCCCAGGAGTGATCGACCAACAAGGATCATGCCAAGAGCAACAGAGTTGAAGTTTTTTAGCATGGAAGAATGGCTTAACATGTCTTCCAAGCCAATGTGTAGGAGTAATCAACAATTATCAGAAGTAGAGATGAGTGAATAGAATCTGACGAAGTCGAATTCGTTCCGAATTTCAGGAAAAATTTGATTCTGAACGAATGCAAATTTTCTCATGCTTCGTGGTAATGAATCGCATTATTTCCTACAATGGTGAGCGGCTAAAATGGCATCTAAAATAGCGGCTACACGTGTGAGGACATGGGTCAAGAAACTCTGGGAAGGTGGGATGACCCATAATGCCATGCATGCAGCCAATCAGCAGCCAGCCCAAAGTCACAGCCCTATAAATACGGCAGCCATCTTAGATGTGGCCATTAACCATCGTACATTGGTCAGGGACAGACGTGTATGCAGGCTCTAGGGAGAGTGAAAGAAAAACGAATTGTTAACAAAAAAAAAAGGAAAGAAACTATTTACTACTCCAGTGAAAGGATAGTGAGAGGAATAATTTTATAGGTAGGGAGAGACATGTGCAGATGCTAGTAGGGAGAGTCATCAGAATTTCCTCATTGTGAAAACCTTACAAAACTACAAGTGCAGGGGAAGGAAGGTGAGAGGAATCATTTCACAGTCAGGGAGAGACATGTGCAGATGCTAGGGAGAGTTATAGTAAATTCTTCATTGTAAAAACAATCAATTTACAAGTGCAGGTAAACATTACATAGGGATCCAGATAGTCTCATAATACCTCTCTGTCATTCCAGCAATTAGTTATTGGGGTACAAGTGCTATTTTGAAAAGCTTTTAGTGGCTTTTATCTGTGGAGAAAGATAAATATATACGTAGGTCACTTTTGCTGTTAACTGCACTGATATCATTTAGTGGCCTATTTCAATACAATACAATAAATATATACGCAGGTCACTTTTGTTGTTATTTACGCTAAAATCATTTGCATAGGGCGGTATTTAAGTAATACACAAAACATTTAAACGCACTGCACGGTTGCATTCATTTCTGGTGAAAGAGTATAGGGGCTTATTTCATAAAAAAAAAAATATATATATATATATACACTGCGTGCAGAATTATTAGGCAAATGAGTATTTTGACCACATCATCCTCTTTATGCATGTTGTCTTACTCCAAGCTGTATAGGCTCGAAAGCCTACTACCAATTAAGCATATTAGGTGATGTGCATCTCTGTAATGAGAAGGGGTGTGGTCTAATGACATCAACACCCTATATCAGGTGTGCATAATTATTAGGCAACTTCCTTTCCTTTGGCAAAATGGGTCAAAAGAAGGACTTGACAGGCTCAGAAAAGTCAAAAATAGTGAGATATCTTGCAGAGGGATGCAGCACTCTTAAAATTGCAAAGCTTCTGAAGCGTGATCATCGAACAATCAAGCGTTTCATTCAAAATAGTCAACAGGGTCGCAAGAAGCGTGTGGAAAAACCAAGGCGCAAAATAACTGCCCATGAACTGAGAAAAGTCAAGCGTGCAGCTGCCAAGATGCCACTTGCCACCAGTTTGGCCATATTTCAGAGCTGCAACATCACTGGAGTGCCCAAAAGCACAAGGTGTGCAATACTCAGAGACATGGCCAAGGTAAGAAAGGCTGAAAGACGACCACCACTGAACAAGACACACAAGCTGAAACGTCAAGACTGGGCTAAGAAATATCTCAAGACTGATTTTTCTAAGGTTTTATGGACTGATGAAATGAGAGTGAGTCTTGATGGGCCAGATGGATGGGCCCGTGGCTGGATTGGTAAAGGGCAGAGAGCTCCAGTCCGACTCAGACGCCAGCAAGGTGGAGGTGGAGTACTGGTTTGGGCTGGTATCATCAAAGATGAGCTTGTGGGCCTTTTCGGGTTGAGGATGGAGTCAAGCTCAACTCCCAGTCCTACTGCCAGTTTCTGGAAGACACCTTCTTCAAGCAGTGGTACAGGAAGAAGTCTGCATCCTTCAAGAAAAACATGATTTTCATGCAGGACAATGCTCCATCACACGCGTCCAAGTACTCCACAGTGTGGCTGGCAAGAAAGGGTATAAAAGAAGAAAATCTAATGACATGGCCTCCTTGTTCATCTGATCTGAACCCCATTGAGAACCTGTGGTCCATCATCAAATGTGAGATTTACAAGGAGGGAAAACAGTACACCTCTCTGAACAGTGTCTGGGAGGCTGTGGTTGCTGCTGCACGCAATGTTGATTGTGAACAGATCAAAACACTGACAGAATCCATGGATGGCAGGCTTTTGAGTGTCCTTGCAAAGAAAGGTGGCTATATTGGTCACTGATTTGCTTTTGTTTTGTTTTTGAATGTCAGAAATGTATATTTGTGAATGTTGAGATGTTATATTGGTTTTACTGGTAAAAATAAATAATTTAAATGGGTATATATTTGTTTTTTGTTAAGTTGCCTAATAATTATGCACAGTAATAGTCACCTGCACACACAGATATCCCCCTAAAATAGCTAAAACTAAAAACAAACTAAAAACTACTTCCAAAAATATTCAGCTTTGATATTAATGAGTTTTTTGGGTTCATTGAGAACATGGTTGTTGTTCAATAATAAAATTAATCCTCAAAAATACAACTTGCCTAATAATTCTGCACTCCCTGTATATATATACGCACTGCTGGTAAAAGCATATAGTGGCCTATTTCAGTCCAACACGAAAAATACATTTTCAGGTCACTTCTGCAGTTATTTCTGTTGAAAGTGTATAGGGACGTATTTCAGTAAACAAAGAAAAATAGATACACACTGCACTGTTAAAGTTATTTCTGGTGAAAGCGTATAGTGGCCTATTTCAGTCCAACAAGAAATATATTTTCTCAGGTCACTTCTGCAGTTATTTCTAAAGAAAGCGTATAGTGGCCTTATTTCAGTAATACAAGAAAAATATATACCCACTGCACTGTTTCAGTAATTACTGTTGAAAGGGTATAGGGATGTATAGAGGTGGGACAAATCCAATTTTTTTTCGAATCCGAATAGGTTTTCGAATACATTGAATCTTTCGAATCTCGAATCCTACGAATCCTGTACATAAGAATTGTGCGAACGGTGTAAGAAACAAAGTGATCCAAACACTTATGAATGGATCTGTGGTTGACACTGCTATGGGGGGGATCTATGGATGGCACTGTTATGGGGGGATCTGTGGATGCACTGTTATGGGGGGGATCTGTGGATGGCACTATTATGGGGGATCTGTGGATGACACTGTTATGAGGGATCTGTGGATGGCACTGTTATGAGGGATCTGTGGATGGCACTGTTATGGGGATCTCTGGATGGCACTGTTATGGGGGATCTGTGGATGGCACTGTTATGAGCGATCTGTGGATGGCACTGTTATGGGGATCTCTGGATGGCACTGTTATGGGCATCTCTGGATGGTACTGTGATGGGGGGTCTGTGGATGACACATATATAGCCTCTTATGCAATGTGCCATCCACAGATCCCCCCCATAACAGTACCAGTACCCTGCAGTGTGAATGACCCCCAATACAGGGGCTGGGGGCCAGCATCTGGATTAGGAATTACAGTGGGGACTGGTGCAGTCCCTGTATTCTATTGCACTGGCCTTGCTCACTGCTATATAATTTTATCCAACCTGTAGGCATTGTTAAAATATAATAATCATTTGTAATCCAGCTGTATACATACAACTAAGTTCCATAGCAGAGAGGAGGGAGGAGGCAAGCAGCAGGTAGGCCAGGAGGACGGGCAGGCGACGCGTCACTCACTACGTCACGCGCCCGCGCCGCCTGCTTCATTCATAAAGTGGGCTGCGCAGGTGCATGACGTAGTGAGTGACGCGCCGCCTGCCCGCCCTCCCGGCCTGCCTCCTCCCTCATCCGGAACTTAGTTGTAAGTAATACAGCTGGATTACAAATGATTATTATATCTTAACAATGCCTACAGGTTAGATAAGATTATACAACAGTGAGCGGGGCCGGTGCATTAGAATACAGGGACTGCAGCGGTCCCCGCTGTCATTACTAATCCATATGCCGGCCCCAGCCCATCTTCCCTTTGTTGATACACCTGGTATCGCGTCGCGGGATTCGTCGGATTCGAATTTTACTAAATTACGTCAGGATTCGAGTCCACGAATCCCACGAATTCAACAAGATTCAAGGGATTCGTGGATTCGACGGATTTGTCGTCCCACCTCTAGGGATGTATTTTAGTAATAGAAGAAAAATATATACCCATGCACTGTTGCATTAAATACTGGTGAAAGCATATAGTTGCCTTATTTCAGTAATACAAGAAAAATATATACCCACTGCACTGTTGCAGTTATTTCTGTTGAAAGCGTATAGGGCAGTATTTCAGTAAAAAAAGAGAAATATATACCCACTGCACTGTTGCAGTTAATTCTGGTGAAAGCGTATAGTGGCCTTATTTCAGTAATACAAGAAAAATATATATCCACTGCATTGTTGCAGTAATTTCTGGTGAAAGAGTATAAGGCAGTATTTCAGTAATACAAGAAAATTATATACCCACTGCACTGTTGCAGTTATTTCTGTTGAAAACGTATAGGGCAGTATTTCAGTAAAAAAAAAAAAGAGGAATATATACCTACTGCACTGTTGCAGTTATTTCTGGTAAAAGCGTATAGTGGCCTTATGCAGCATCCCACTAGCTTGTGTGGGCACTGCAAAAGCTTGTTTCTGTAATTTGTAATATCACGCTGTATTGTATTAGGTGAAATCCCTTTTACCAGGCTGTCAGGCGCACTACATACATTCAGCCACTAGATTGGGGTAGCACCACAGTATATATAGGACAGTTCAGGCCTAGTTAGTCAGTTGAGTTGAGTGGAGAAGATGTAGTGGTTGAGTTTAGAGTGTGGAGGAGGCAGGGGAGGTGTCCTCTCCCCTCAGCTCTCTCTTGGGCTCAAGCCACATGAAGATAGGCAGAGGGCAAGTCTATATTCTACCATTCACTCCTCCGGAGTAGCAAGTGAATTTTGGTTGTTTATTGTTGGATAAAGACAAAGGAAGGACAAAGCCATTATTCTAGGCTCTAGGCGCTTTTGTATCTAGGTGAAGGACTTATTAGCTTCCGGCTGCCTCACCGTTATTCTAAGTACAGATAAGATTTCTGTTGCATCACTTGTGTGTAGAAAATAAAGACTTGAACTACCTCAACTGAGACCGAAGCAAGGCAAGGAGCTAAATATCAGTAAGTACCTAACTAACTACCCTAGCCTGACACATTAATACCAGCACAGCCTATTACTGGGATTCATCACATCCAACTTGCATGTGTATCAGAGACTGCTTTATTACTGGATGTAAACTGTTATCAAGAATCTGATTATAGTAAAGATTCAAGTTGGAGTTAAACCTGCCTCAGTCTTCTAACTTCATACTACTACCACTCTCAACATTTTGCACCATCAAGGTGCTGGCGTCACAACATTCCTTAAATCAGGGGCCCAGCCCCACAAGCCAGGGGCCCAGCTGCGCAAGCACTCAGAAACCCAATCACCATCAAGGGCACCTCGATCACCACCTGGCTGGTGTCCCTTGTAATAGAGTGTGCCCCGGAGAATCCAGTGCTGTTCTCCCCTTCACTGCACTGCTGACACAGGGAGGTTTCTGCTAAACCGTGAGTAACCGATGAACTGCTTGCACACTTCGGCCGACCGTGATCCTCACGTGTTCTACCCCTCTGGACTGGCATGTTGCATATAAAATTGGCGTCACGAACAGGATACATATCCTCTGTGCCTTATAGAACAGGATCAATATCCTCTGTGCCTTATGTGAATCAGCCCCATTTGTTTGACTGTTTTATTGGGCTAAAAAACTGTTTAAACTGCTTAAAACGGTGTGAATATACTGTGCCAATTGACTACTTTGAAATCGCACTGTTAAAACTGAGAAAAGCGCAGATTTTTGTGTCACTAAAATTGCTTGTTGTGACTGAATTGACTTTGACCTTGAATCTAAAATGGCCGCCGTAGGCCTTCTTGTCTGATTTTTGGCACCATCACTGCAAAACACCCTGTTCGGCGGGAAAAATAGACTGCCGCCCCTTGAAAATTGTGGGAAAATAATTTTGACTGTGCCACCACCGCTTCATTACCATGAATTACAATATGAGCGCTACCACCTCTATGCTGCAGAATGTAGGGGGTGTGCCAAAGGAAAGGTGGAGTCGATGCGATCAGTGGACGACTCTGCTGGATGTGTTCCTGTTTCCAGACACGCAGGGAGAAAGATTTGTGAGCATGGTGGCAAATGTATCCGCAGGGTCTAACAATGAGCCGGAATCACTCACCGCTTCAGAAGGGGCGAAGCCGAAGCTACCTAAGGCTGCCCTGGAGACGGCGGAGACCAGTCGTAGCCCACAGCCATCACAATGGTCGTCGGAGGGAGATCTTTTTCTGGCAGGGGAACGCTATGACTTTTACGAACTTATGAAGAAGGCCTGGGCCTCCCGCTATGGCGCGTACTACGCAGCGGGCCCACCATTGAGGTCAGTGGAGCCCCTCAAACCTCCAACGCTGTTGAAGGAGGAGACCGGACGCCAGTGGCACCCACGAGGAGTAAGCCACGGCCTAACCGGGGTCAGAGTAAAGCCAAGGAGGGAGCCATGGAAAGAATCCCTAACCCTGAGTGGCCGAGTTTTCCGCAAAGGCAATCCACCACTCCAGTGCAGTGCCTATACGCGACAGGAACGGCAAGCACTAATGTAGAGTGGCAGCCCACCATTTTTTCCTCACCACAAGATCCTCGATCCGAACACCGGAGAAGGCGCCCTAAAAAGAAAAACGCTTCTACCTGTAAGCCGAATGCCAAAGAAGAGTGCATTCGGGGGCTGCAAAGCTTGTCCCTTCAGGAACTGCCACAAGGGATAAACCTGCCTCATTCTTCTAACTTCATACTACTACCACTCTCAACATTTTGCACCATCAAGGTGCTGGCGTCACAACATTCCTTAAATCAGGGGCCCAGCCGCACAAGCCAGGGGCCCAGCTGCGCAAGCACTCAGAAACCCAATCACAATCAAGGGCACCTCGATCACCACCTGGCTGGTGTCCCTTGTAATAGAGTGTGCCCCGGAGAATCCAGTGCTGTTCTCCCCTTCACTGCACTGCTGACACAGGGAGGTTTCTGCTAAACCGCGAGTAACTGATGAACTGTTTGTACACTTCGGCCCACTGTGAACCTCATGTGTTCTACCCTTGTGGACTGGCATGTTGTATTTATTTCGGTAACACAAGAAAAATTTGTACCCACCTGCATTTCTGGTGAAATTGTATAAGGCCGTATTTCAGTAATACAAGAAAAATACATACCCACTGCACTGTTGCAGTTATTTCTGGTGAAAGAGTATAGTGGCTTTATATCAGTAATACAAAAATATATATACCCACTGCACTGTTACAGTTATTTCTGGTGAAAGCGTATAGTGGTCTATTTTAGTTCAACAAGAAATATATTTACTCAGGTCACTTCTGCAGTTATTTCATACACACAGCTGACATTTGGTGTTATTTGCGTTGAAACCATTTATTGCCAGTTCAGTACAATAAGAGAAAAGTATATGCAGTTCACATTTTGGTGCTATTTGCACTAAAAGCGTTTATTGCCATATGTAAGAAACAAAAGCGAAAAATATACGCAGTTAACTTTTCCTGTTATTAAAGGCTAAAATCATTTATTGGCCTTTTTCAGTCGAATACGAGAAATATATGCGCAGGTCACGTTTGATTTTATTTCCGCTATAATAATTTAGTGGCCTATTTCAGTCCAAAACGAGAAATATATAGGCAGTTCACGTTTACTTGTATTTGTGCTAAAAGTGGTTAGTGGCCTATTTCTGTTCAAAAAGAGAAATATATTCTGGGCTTTTAGGGTTGTTTTAATTTGCTTTACATTATTTTAGTTCAGCTAAAAGTATGTCAGACAGAGAAGTGCCAGGACATGCACAGAGGAGTGTCAGAGGCATAAATGTTTCTGGCGCAGGCAGGGGTTGCAGAAGATTAAGGGGCCGTGGGGGCAAGAGTCACAGCGAGAGGCCTGAACTCCCAGTGTCATCTACTGGTTGTGTCTTGACCAGCAACCCAGAGGTTATTTTTTCTTTTTAAATTAACAATTTTTATTGTTTTATCGAAAGTTTGTAAATAGCCATGAACAGTGTCAAATTACATCACAGATATGCTTGTAAAATGAACAGGCACATGTACAGATGGAAATTACATCGAAAGACCAGTGCGGATCGGTCGAGACAGGTAGTAAACATAAACAATCAGCTGTAAAAACTTGAGCGAACAGTTAGGCATGAATAGCTAGAAACATTCAGTGTGTAACATGATGGGCAGGTTCAGACGCATGAACATTTCAGTACTGGTATAAAAGCTGGGGGATAGGACAGGGGTGGGTACTAAGAAAATCTTCTATAATGTCTCCAGGGAGTCCATATCTGAAGAAAGGTGGGTCTGAAGCGTTGTTCCCAGTGTGAGATTTCTTCAAGCCTATAAATCTGGTCCACCTTATTAATCTAGTGGTCCACACTTGGGATCTCAGAGGAGAGCCAGTGTTTTGGTAGTAATAATCTGGCAGCTGCTATCATGAGGAAAAAAAGGGATGTTTTGTGGGGGCCCACTCCCTCAATCCCCAGGGAGAGTAAAGCTAATTCAGGAGTGCAGGGTAAGGAGGTTTGGCAGATTTGATTACAGATTTTGACTATGTTGTGCCACCAGGGTTTAATTAACTCACACAACCACCAGATGTGGAAGAATAAGCCCTTTTCCTTGTGACACCTCCAGCATACATCTGAGGTACCAGGGTTATATATGCAAGTTTTGTCTGGAGTCCTTTAACAGCGTGAGAAGATTTTATAGCTGTTTTCTTGGATGCGGATGCATCTGGAGATCTTATGTGGAGTGCTCAGTAGTTTTGTAATTTCAGAAGCTGATAGGGTTCTCTGCAGGTCTTTCTCCCAAAGGCTAATTATAGCAGACTTTGTCTGAGAGGGGGGAGATTTTAATTGCTTATATATCGTGGATATAGTTTTAGGAGGGTGTAGCGAGAGCCCCACCATCTTCTCGAACCAGCTAGTCTCGTTTGAGAGAGGAGTTTTTTTTGCAAGAAGGAATGTTTCCGATCTAAGGAATCGCATGAGTATGGGGTTATGGATTTGTACTTTGAGTTTCTTACAGACCTCCACATCAGAAAGCACACAGCGATCAGGGTCTAATAGCTCTGAAATGGCAATCGAAGAAGACCTTAGGGGGATTGGACAACTCTCTCTCAACCACTAAGGAGCTAAGGCGATGACATCTTTTACAAGCATGAGGAGGGAGGGCAGTGTTAGGGCTCCGGAGTTGAACCCAGCGGTTATTGATCCAATTCATCCCAAGTGACATCGGACACCCCCAGCCAACAGTCTGTGGGTTCGTCAGACACAACCCTTAGTTGGCATGGCCCGGGATCAGGCCCTGTGCCCTCATCTGTCCTCAAACTGCCTCTGTCCTTTGCTGTTCCCTCAGCCACAGAAGTACTATCTGCTGTGGGCTCAACTCTACTATTCAGTGAGGACGACCTACTCAAGGACAGTCAGCAGCTAATGCCCAGCCAATATTTGGAGGAGACATCCGCCGCTTCCTCCGCTAGGCGGGCATGTAGTGATGAGGAAAGCGGCGTGGGAGGTGGTGTTGTGAGCGGTCAGACCCAGAGAGCATTGAGGAGGGCACCAGTGACTTGCAGATGCTACTCGATGATAATGAAGCCGGGTGAAGAAGGGGCTTCATCATCATCAGGAGAAGAGGGTGGCAGCTTGCCCACGAGGCAGCAGCTGAGCCAGCAAAGTGGTAGCATGGCTGGTAGTCAGCAGGGTGGTAGCAGTGGGAGGTTGGCAGCCAAACGGGCCCAGGGTAGACCACCCGCTTCGCAGCAGCCTAGCTGCCCGGAAAGTAGTGGTGCACGGGTTCACGCAAGCAGCGACACTAGCATTCAGTCAGTGCACAGTGCTGGGGGAAAATCAGCTACTCAGCAGTGTGGCAGTTTTTTGTCAAGACTCCGGAGGAGGTGAACATGGCCATATGTCGAATCTGTGGGCAGAGGTGAGGTGTGGCCAGGGGGCCAATGTTGGTACCACTGCCTGCAACAACATATGCAGCGACAACATAAAGTGGACTGGGACAATCATGGCTCTGATGTGGTGGTCTAGCCTGCCGCAGCCACCGCTGCATCACCTAGTGGCACACACCCCAATGCAGGCAGTCAAGGCTCCACCGGCTCAGCAGAAGGGAGCTGTCTGGCTGTCCTATCGTCTGCTGGTCCTGAAGCTCCTGCTCCTCGTCCTTCTACTCCTCGTCAGTCATTCCACCAGCATTCAATTACTGAAGCGATTGCCAAGAGACAGCAGTATGCATGCACGCATCCAACGGCGCAGAAGCTGAACATGCTCGGCGGTTTAATGCGGGTCTGCACCTGGTTTGCCTGGGTGAACGTAGTCACACAGGGGAGGAACTGCTCTGTGTCCTTCAGAAAGAAAACGACTGCTGGCCTACTCCGTGACAACTGAAACTCGGAACCATGGTGACCGACAACAGGAAGAACATGTTCTCGGGGCTGCCTCAAGGAAGGCTGAGCCATGCGCCCTGCGTGGCACACATGTTCAATCTGGTTGTCAAGCGGTTCCTGAAGTCTTCCACCCATCTGCAAGACATCCTAGAAATGGGCAGGAAACTTTGCATGCACTTCAGCCACTCATACACCGCAAAGCACACCCTCCTTAAGCTGCAGCGGCAGAACGGCATCCACAACATAGGCTGGTATGCGACGTTTCCACCCTTTGGAATTCCACCCTGCATATGTTGGACCGACTTTACGAACAGAGAAAGGCCATCAACAATTTCTTGATGATCCAAGCGGATAGGAGTACTCCCCTTTGTAACTTCGATGTCAGGCAGTGGCAGCTTGCGTGACACTTGCCGTTTGCTCAGGCCCTTTGAGGAAGCCACGTTATTTGTCAGTTGCCAGGACTACAGGATGAACACCGTCATTCCACTGCTTCATGTCCTGGAACAGATGCTGGTGAATATGGTTAGTCAGGGGACTAGATCTCACGGCCACATGAGCCTTGTGGGGGCTGAACTGGAAGAGGGGGAGGAGGCCATTGGAGCACAGGCAATATGTAGCCAATTGAGTGGTTTTTCTACTGCGGTGACAGGAGAGGAGGAGCAGGAACAGCCGGAGGAGCAAGAGGGCGATAAGGAAGACTAGACAGAGGATCCAGACACATCGTGGCAGTATGCAGTGGAGATGGATGCAGAGAATGCCTCAGAGTCACTTGCACAAATGGCCCGCTGCATGCTCAATTGTTTGCGTAGCGACAGCAGAATTGTCACCATTCAGCAGAGGCTCTCTTCTGGCTCTCCACCATGTTGGACCCTCGCTACCGTTCCAAAATGGGGGCCTTTTTTTAGACCCACTGAGAGGGAGGACAAAATGAAGTACTACAGAGACATCCTATGTAGTCAGTTGGCCTCTGCCTATCTGCGCCATCGTCCATCCTCTCGCAGGTGTGACCGGGGGGCTCTCTGCGCTCACATTCCACTCCTATGGCTGCTGGGGAGGGGTGAGGTGGCAGGAACAGTAGCAGCTCCATCAGCAGCAGCCTGAGTCTAGAGTCCATGATGAGCAGCTTTCTTCACCCGCTTAGTGAAGAAACTACTCACCAGCAGCAGCAGGTAGACCTAGGGCAGGACCTGAACCAGCAGTTGGTGGCATACTTGGACAGCACCCTGCCACCCCACATTGAAGATCTGCTGGACTACTGGGCAGCCAAACTGAATTTGTGGCCGCAACTGTCAGAGTTTGCCCTGGAAAAGCTGTCCTGCCCGGCCAATAGTGTGGCATCAGAGCGGGTGTTTAGTGCGGCGGGGGCCATAGTTATCCCAAGAATAACTCGCCTGTCCACCCAAAATGTGGAGAGACTTACTTTTGTCAAGATGAATTAGGTGTGGATCGACAAGGATTTCCACCCACTGATGCCTGATGCAGCAGATTAGATCATCCATCTCCACATCATGTAACCATGCCACTCTGTGTCCTCCTGATGCTTCCATCTCCACACTATTTCACCATGCCCCTCTGTGGTATCATGCTGCTGATGTTGCTGCCATCTCCACACTATGTCACCTTGACACTCTGTGGTATCACGCTGCTGCTTTTGCTGCCATCTCCACACTATGTTGCCTTGCCACTCTGTGGTATCATGCTGCTGCTGTTTCTGCCATCTCCACACTATGTCACTGTGCCACTATGTGGTATCATGCTGCTGCTGCTGCTGCCATCTCCACACTATGTCATCTTGCCACTCTGAGGTATCATACTGCTGCTGTTGCTGCCATCTCCACACTATATCACCTTGCCACTCTGTGGTATCATGCTGCTGCTGTTGCTGCCATCTCCACACTATGTCACCTTGCCACTCTGTGGTATCATGCTGCTGCTGTTGCTGCCATCTTCACGCTATGTCACTGTGCCACTCTGTGGTCTCATGCTGCTGTTGCTGCCATCTCAACACTATGTCACCATGCCACTATGTGGCCTCCTCATGCTGCCATCTCCACACTATGTCACCCCGCCACTCATTTTTATCATCATGCTGCTGCTGCTTCAAAGGCCTTAGACTGATCACCCGCCCCACAATCTAATTTAGGTTTTGGAACCGGCAAACCCAACTTGCTTTTGAGGGCTGCATTAATCTGCAGGTTACCGTCGTACAGCTCTATAGATAACTTTACATCTGCATCTTTTTCAACAACCTGTGCCCTCAGTCTTTTATCCAGACTCTGTCATTGTGTCACTCTGTGGCCTTCTCATACTTCTGCAAACTTTACACAATGTCATTGTGCCACTCTGTGGCTTCCTCATGCTGCCGCCACCTCCACAATCTTTCTCATTAAGCCACTCTGTAGCCTCCCGATGCTGTCACCTACTCCAGACTCTTTCATTGTGTCACTCTGTGGCCTTCTCATACTGCTGCAAACTTGACACTGTGTCATTGTGCCACTCTGTGGCCTCCTTATGCTGCCGCCACCTCCAGATTCTGTCATTTTTCCACTCTGTAGCCTTCTTGATGCTAACATGGATCTGTAAGACTGAGTTAATACTTGAGTTATTTGGTCAGTTTTGGCCCCGTGACCGCCCAAATAAGTGAAGTGTGCAGTGATTCTAATAGCGACGCCTGTCATCTGCATGTCATCCTCACGAATCTTTGAGTTGCAGTTATTGGTGCACAAGGGGGTCACACCAGATAACTAGAGAAAAGGTTCATATTGTTTTGCCACTCATAGACATGTGATATTGGATTATTTCCCCCAATAAATAAATGACAAGGTATAATATTTTTTATTCTCTTGAGTGATTTGATTTTCTGTATCTACTTTTAAGACTTGTGTGAAAATTTGATGTAGTTTTATGTAGAAATACAGAAAATTCTGAGTGGTTCACAAACTTTCAAGCACCACTGTATGTTTTTCAAACATAATGGGACATTTTAGTTGAGATGCTCAATAGCATCAATAAACAACAAATGTATTAGATCATTTCAACCTAGTCCTCCGACTTCAGATTGATGTGGAAACCTGGTATTGGGGGTAGAGATGTCAGTTTTCAGAAAGGAAAGTAAACTTGGAAGCAAATTAGCGAACCAAGGCTATTTTGGTATAGGAGTAACATGAAATTTGAGAAAAATCATAGCAAACCTTCAATTAGAATGTGGTTGTCAAAGACTGTGTTTCCATCACAACGGTTTGTCTAGGAGTGACCAAGATGTATTATGCATAGGCGACATGTACATACTGTTGAGTTTTACAAGCTGAAGCAGCCATACACATAAGTATTCGCTGGAGTGTTGCTGATCATTAATCCATTGAATAGTTCATACAAACAGCCCTACAATCAACATCACAAACTAAGCTGGCAGATCACAGAGAAAAAAGAAAAGGAGGGGGAAAAAAAATCAAGACCCTCATCAAAGTCTCAGTCGGCTAGTTTTGTCAAGCATTTGATTTTTCAGCAACCAACAACAGCAAAAATAGATACAAAAAAAAAAAGAAAAACTATTTTGCCAAACAACAGTCTTTTATTAGCCATTGTGATTGATTGCTTGCATATGATTTCCAAAGGATTGTTAGACGAAATGGTCAAAATACACCATTTTGGACAGAATGATCTTTTGTGTATGGGCAGCTTAATGTTCGCTATTTTGTTGAAAAGCAATCAGTTTCAGTAACATCTACCTTCATTGACCGATATTCCAATGCCATATGGAAAAAAAATGCTGGCAGGGTTGAAGTATTGGACAGAAGAAAGGCTCCCAGTTGGATGTCCTATGGTCTATTCAGTCTTCTCTCGGTGTATGCACAGGTATGGTCCATGAACTAGAATATCCATACCATCTTCTGGGAGGCTGTACAGTGTAAGCATTCCATATCCACAGTATCACTAACGGTTAGTCTCTCAACTTTTGTGTTGTGTTTGACCATAACTCTCATAGATGTGGTATAATTACAGCCACCAGAGATAAAATAACTGGTTCAGGACACTAGCTAGAAATGTCTTGGTATACTTCCTCACATAATGAGTCTAACAATTTTTTTTAAACTAGTTTTGGAGAGATACAGGTGCTATTACTAGTGCCGCAAGGCTGCTCTAACGACATTATGGTTACCGCTAATTGCCAGGCCACACCTGTATTCTGCATCTAGAAGCTACATATAGCACAATTAGTGTTATCTGTGGTTGGAACACACATAGACATGTACTGTAATTGCAATCTTATGCTTTGATAGCATAAAATATATTGTAGGCACACTATATGGTGAAAATGAGGACACCTCTCCTTATAATTGAGTTCAGGTGTTACAGTTACATCTGAAAACAGGTGCATATAATCAAGCACACAGCCACGCAATCTCCATAAACATTTGTTGCAGGATGGACTGTACTGATTAACTCTTTGCCACTAGTATTCCATGGTTATTTGTAAATGCTCTTATTGTAAAATGGAAGCATCTAGGAGTAACGACAACTCAGGCATGAAGCTGTGGACTACATGTACTCATAGACATATACTCAGAACTCCAAATGGTAAAATGTTTGGATTGCCTATCTATTCTCTTGCATATCACTCACAATAAAGTTTCAGATCACATAAGCACAAGAACTATGTAAAGAGAGATTCATGAAATGGTTTTCCATCGTAAAACAACTTCATACAAGCCTAAAATCACCATGGACAATGGCAAGAAACTACGACTCCCAGCATGCTCCATAAATTTTTATGGAGTTCTGAGAACAGCCAAGCAAGTGTTCATCTGGTAGTTGTAGTTTTACCACAGCTGGAGTGGCGGTGGTTAGCCATTACATATCTAAACTAATGTAAAGCATGCCACAATTGGACTTTGGACAAGTGGAAACATGCTGGAATAATGAGCCACATTTCATTATCTAGAAGTCTGACATATCAATCTGGTTGCACATAAAATTCTACCTACCGGAATGCGTAAACTATTGTGTGCTTTAAAGGGATATTCCCGTTATATCAAGTTATCCCCTATGCACATAGAAACATAGAAACATAGAATGTGTCGGCAGATAAGAACCATTTGGCCCATCTAGTCTTCCCAATATACTGAATACTATGAATAGCCCCTGGCCCTATCTTATATGAAGGATGGCCTTATGCCTAGCCCATGCATGCTTAAACTCCTCCACTGTATTTGCAGCTACCACTTCTGCAGGAAGGCTATTCCATGCATCCACTACTCTCTCAGTAAAGTAATACTTCCTGATATTACTTTTAAACCTTTTCCCCTCTAATTTAAAACTATGTCCTCTTGTAGCAGTTTTTCTTCTTTTAAATATTCTCTCCTCTTTTACCTTATTGATTCCCTTTATGTATTTGAAAGTTTCTATCATATCCCCTCTGTCTCGTCTTTAAAATACATGTTTAATCTTTCCTGGTAAGTTTTATCCTGCAATCCATGTACCAGTTTAGTAGCTCTTCTCTGAACTCTCTCCAAAGTATCAATATCATTTTGGAGATATGGTCTCCAGTACTGAGCACAATACTCCAAATGAGGTCTCACTAGTGCTCTGTAGATCGGCATGAGCACCTCCCTCTTTCTACTGGTAAAGCCTCTCCCTATACACCCAAGCATTCTGCTATCATTTCCTTCTGCTCTATGACATTGTCTGCCTACCTTTAAGTCTTCTGAAATAATGACCCCTAAATCCCTTTCCTCAGATACTGAGGTTAGGACTGTATCACTGATTTTATATTCTGCTCTTGGGTTTTTACGCCCCAGGTGCATTATCTTGCACTTATCAACATAAAATTTTAGTTGCCAGATTTCTGACCATTCATCTAGTTTTCCTAAATCCTTTTCCATTTGGTGTATCCCCCCAGGAACATCAACCCTGTTACAAATCTTTGTGTCATCAGCAAAGGGACACACCTTACCATCGAGGCCTTCTGCAATTTCGCTGATAATGATATTAAACAATATGGGTCCCAGAACAGATCCCTGAGGTACCGCACTGGTAACAAAACCATTATCTGAATATACTCCATTGACTACAACCCTCTGTTGTCTGTCCCTCAGCCACTGCCTAATCCATTCAACAATATGAGAGTCCAAGCCCAAAGACTGCAATTTATTGATAAGCCTTCTATGTGGGACAGTATCAAAAGCCTTACTAAAGTCTAGATAAGCGATGTCTACTGCACCTCCGCCATCTATTATTTTAGTCACCCAATCAAAAAAATCAATAAGATTAGTTTGACATTATCTCCCTGAAGTAAACCCATGCTGTTTTTCATCTTTCAATCCATGGGATTTTAGATGTTCCACAATCCTCTCCTTAAGTATGGTTTCCATTAATTTCCCCACTATTGATGTCAGGCTTACTGGCCTATAGTTGCCCGATTCCTCCCTACTACCTTTCTTGTGAATGGGCACAACATTTGCTAATTTCCAATCTTCTGGGACGACTCCTGTTGCCAGTGATTGGTTAAATAAATCTGTTAATGGTTTTGCTAGTTCACCGCTGAGCTCTTTTAATAGCTTTGGGTGTATCCCATCAGGCCCCTGTGACTTATTTGTATTAATTTTAGACAGCTGACTTAGAACCTCTTCCTCTGTAAAGACACATGCATCAAAGGATTCATTAGTCTTCTTTCCTAACTGAGGTCCTTCTCCTTCATTTTCCTTTGTAAAAACTGAACAGAAGTATTCATAGAGGCAGTCAGCTAGTTCTTTATCTTCCTCCATATGCCTTCCTTCTTTTGTTTTTAATTTGGTAATTCCTTGTTTTAGTTTCCTTTTTTCATTTATGTATCTGAAGAATGCCTTATCACCTTTTTTCCCCTGACTGAGCTAATTTCTCTTCTGCCTTTGCTTTAGAAGCTTTTATAACTTGTTTGGCCTCTCTCTGCCTAATCTTATAAATTTGCCTGTCATCCTCGTTTTTTTTTTTTAATAATTCCTAAATGCTATCTTTTTGTTTTTAATGATTTTGGCCACTTCTGCTGAGTACCACAGTGGTCTCTTCCTTTTTTGCTTTTACTGACAAGCCTAATGCAATTTTCTGTTGCCTTCAATAGTGCCACTTTTAAGTTGTCCCATTTCTCCTGGACTCCAATGAAACTGTTCCAATCTGATAGGGACTCATATACCACTAATCTAATTTTAGAAAAGTCAGTTTTTCTAAAATCTAAAACTTTTGTTTTTGTGTGGTGTGACTCAGTCACTGTACTTATAGTAAACCACACTGACTGGGGATCACTAGATCCCAAGCTTTCCCCTACATTAATATCAGATACCAAATTCCCATTTGTGAATACTAAATCTAAAATGGCCTCCTTCTGGGTTGGCTCCTCAACCGCTTGCTGTAGAGATAATCCCAGTAGGGAATTTAGAATATCTGTACTCCTGGCAGAACTAGCTATTTTGGTTTTCCAGTTTACATCAGGAAGATTGAAGTCTCCCATAATGATAACTTCCCCCTTCAATGTCATTTTAGCTATTTCTTTAACTAGTAGATCATCTAATTCTTTGACTTGGCTAGGTGGTCTATATATCACACCTACACGAGTTACCTTATGATTATCAAGCTGCAAGGTAACCCAAACTGACTCTAAATTGTTCTCGCTAACTTGTATCAAATTAGATTTTATGCTATCTTTCACATACAGGGCCACCCCTCCCCCTTCTTGCCTTCTATGTCTTTCCTGTATAGAGAGAACCCTCGTATTGTTATATCCCAGTCATTACTCCCATTGAACCACGTCTCAGTAACAGCCACTACATCTATATTCTCAGATGCCATTATAGCCTCAAGTTCATTGATTTTATTCCCTAAACTGCGAGCATTTGTAGACAAGAATCTGAGCTTGTCATTTTTTAACCTTTGTGCTATTGGCCAAGTAGAGGGCTCAGCTATTTCCAGAACTCCCATAGAAAGGAATGGAGCGGCTGAGCACATGTGCCACCGCCCACTCTGTTCATTTCAAGGGGCTCCATGGGGTTTGGGGCCCCCGTTCTCATGATCAGTGGGAGTCAGAGTGGTAGAACCCTCATTATTCGAATAGTTATCCCATACCCTGTGAATTAAGAGCCAGACCTTCTTATGTGCAATATCAGTGCTCAAAGTCACAAATGCTTTTTTTTTTTTTTGCTAAATGGGCAGAAATTCACAATTAGATGATGTTTTTTCATACATTTAAATTTTCATGCTTCTTTAAGAAAAGCCCACTCGTTCGTACAGCAACTCCTGACTCATATATAATGAGGTTAGTCATGTAGGCAAGCGATTGTAATAAAATGTTATTTAAATACTGGTTTGCAATGCTGATAGCTGAGCTGAAATGAAAGCAAACTAAGCATTTTATTTTACCTAGCTGGTTTTAGAACAATTCTAGAAAGCTTACAAACATACACAATGACTTAGCCTCTAATTGAATCAAAGCCTTTGTGTTCATGCTGACATTTCAATATAAGAGGCTGCTTTTTTAAACAATAACTTGACTCTAGGGCTAAGCTATAAAATGCAAGGGCACAGGGCAATGTTGTGCCACGCATTAACCCATTTCTTGTACACTGTTCATGAATTCAAATAGAAATAACCCTACACATTGCAAAATGACAAAACACATTCCGATCATTTTGCTCAAAATACTAATATTGTATCATGTTTTTTTTTTTATAACATGGTTTTGGTGGAGAAATATACAATGTATCCGCTGATATACGGATAGAAGAAGAAAAAATATTTTTATTACCTTTGCATCATTACATTGTTATACACTGTGTTAGGCCAATTTCATTGTCTGCTGATGGGTGATTGAGCTCTACAAAGTGCATACATAACAATCACTAGTGAAAGGCATATAAAATGTTGAAAGTTAAAGAGTAATATTATTTTTCAAAAAAGGTGGGTAGGATGTGTTTAGGAGAAGTGGGCATGGATCTAACTGAATCCTATAACCCCTTAATGACTGACGATATGCCTTTTTACAAAAAACCGAATGAGGGGTGTGATATACCTGCTTCCACAAAATACTGATTAAGGGGTTCGATGTACCTTCTTCCACTAAATATTGATTGAGGGGTGTAATATACCTGCTTCTACAAAATACTGATTAAGGGGTTTGATATACCTGCTTCCACCAAATATTGATTGAGGCCTGCAATATACCTGCTTCCACAAAATACTTATTAAGGGGATTGATATACCTGCTTCCACAAAATACTGATTGAGGGCTGCGATATACCTGCTTCAACAAAAAACTAATTAAGGGGATTGATATACCTACTTCCACCAAATATTGATTGAGGCCTGGGAGATACCTGCTTTACTCAAAATACTGATTGAGGGCTGCGATATACCTGCTTCCACAAAATACTGATTAAGGGGTTAAATATACAGTACAGACCAAAAGTTTGGACACACCTTCTCATTCAAAGAGTTTTCTTTATTTTTATGACTATGAAAATTGTAGATTCACACTGAAGGCATCAGAACTATGAATTAACACATGTGGAATTATATACATAACAAACAAGTGTGAAACAACTGAAAATATGTCATATTCTAGGTTCTTCAAAGTAGCCACCTTTTGCTTTGATTACTGCTTTGCACACTCTTGGCATTCTCTTGATGAGCTTCAAGAGGAGTCCCCTGAAATGGTCTTCCAACAGTCTTGAAGGAGTTCCCAGAGATGCTTAGCACTTGTTGGCCCTTTTGCCTTCACTCTGCGGTCCAGCTCACCCCAAACCATCTCGATTGGGTTCAGGTCCAGTGACTGTGGAGGCCAGGTCATCTGGCGCAGCACCCCATCACTCTCCTTCATGGTCAAATAGCCCTTACATTCAAAGTTTTCCCAATTTTTTGGCTGACTGACTGACCTTCATTTCTTAAAGTATTGATGGCCACTCGTTTTTCTTTACTTAGCTGCACGGGTAGGGAAGGTACATAACTTTTACTTCCCACCGGGTGAACCTTCTGACGGCCGTCAAGCATGTAACCCGTGGCTCCTGTGTAGATTTGCTGTTACCACCATGGATTGCATGCATGCCTGCCTCTTCTTCTCTTCCTCCTACTTCATCCTCTGTCTCCTCCTCGGCTGACTCCTCCTTTTCCACTGCTACCACCTCTTCCATTGCGCCCCCCAAGCTCTCCAGAACCTATTTGACGTCCCAGGTGAAGCGTTGCCATGCTGTGCTGCGGCTGTTGTGCATGACAGCCAAGAGCCACACCGGTCCTGCACTGCTTTGAGCTCTGCGGTCACAGGCTGATCAGTGGCTAACCCTGCTCAATTTGACAGTTGGTAAAGTGCTGTGCGACAACGGTGCTAATCTGCGGAGTGCTGAATCAAGGCTGAACTTAGTCAACTTAGTCGTGCATCGATTCGTTGCCAAATACCCCGGGTCCAGGACATCTTGCGGCAGGCCGGGAAAATCTCTGACACAACTACCTATGCGAACTCTGCAGCAGGACAGGTTCTGGGGAGCTTGGTTTCTTTTCAGTGCGCCATTGGCTGCTCATGCGTGACGCATGCAGACTTCTGCGGCCATTTGATGAGATCACCAAACTGGTCAGTCGCAGCCAGGGCGCCACAATTGACATCGTACCTTACGCCTTCTTTCTGGAGCATGCATTGCATCGTGTCATTGATCAAGCCATCGAGGAGCAGGAGCTGGAATATGAGGAAGTTGCATTGCTGAATGGAGGAGGAGGAGCAAGAAGAGCAGGCTTTGAGGGGAACTTAAAATTTTTCGGAGATCCCTGGTGTTGTCCGTGGCTGTGGAAGGAGACCAAGGGCGACATTCTCCTGGGAGATGAGCAGGAGCCAGGGTGGTCCGCCGCTTCCAATTTAGTGAAAATGGGGGCCTTCATGCTCCAGTGTTTGAAAAGGGACCCCTGTCTAAAAAGCATAAAGGGCAAGAAACAGTACTGGGTGGCAAAGTACTTAGATCCCCGGTACAAACATAAAATGGCGGACATGTTACCAGCATCACAGAGGGCTGGAAGACTGCAGCATTTCCAGGCCTTGCTGTGAGAGATGTTGCATTCTTCTGTTGCGGGCTCTGGAAGAGGAATTTCCACCCACATCGAAACAGGTGCGGGTACCAATCCTACTGCGCCTGCAAGAAGCAGGCGGTTTGAAAATGTGTAGGTCACTACGGATATGAGATCATTCTTGCAGCCAACCCATCGAGAGCTGCCCTCCGGATCCAGCCTCAGGGAACGCTTAAACCGACAGGTGTCTGACTACATCGGGTTAACGGCCGATGTGGATGCTCTGAGAAGCGAGGAACCCCTAGACTACAGGGTGTGCAGGCTTGACCTGTGGCCAGAGCTAGAACAATTTGCCATGAAACTCTTGGCTTACCCCTCGTTGAGTGTCCTGTCCGAAAGGACGTTCAGCGCAGCAGGATGGATTGTGACCGATAAGAACACTTGCCTAGCTCACATTTCTAAAAATGAATGAGGCATGGATCTCTGAGGAATTCAACACCTGTGATGACCACATGAAATTGATTTTCCTCATGCCAGCCCACACATGTCCGCCACCACCCAGAATAGAGAATGGTCCTTGTCTTATGTATATACAGCGGCATAAAAGGCCTTTTTATGTCCGGTGATTGCCTAATTTTTCGAGCCTGTACTGGCCGACAGTAAAATTTTTATCCAGTGACCGCCTAATGTATCTCTGGCCACATAATCACAAGTTCTTTTCTGTCAGGTGAATGCCTAATTTTTGGGTCCTGTACTGGCCGACAGTAAAATTTCTATCCAGTGACGGCCTAATGTACTTCCAGCCACATTATTACAAGTTCTTTTCTGTCAGGTGAATGCCAAATTTTTGGGGCCTGTACTGGCCTACAGTAAAAAATTTTTGCCAGTGACCGCCTTATGTACCTCCAGCCACATCATCACAAGTTCTTTTCTGTCAGGTGAATGCCTAATTTTTGGGGCCTATACTCCCGATGTTCGTCCATCACTAACTGTCAATACAACAGTGACAGTATAATATATTTGTACAGAATTAGCAATACAAACATATTATAGAATTGATCAAAAGATTGCTTATTAAAGGCCCCTGTGAGACTAGTAAATGGTTAATAAAAGGTTTTAAAAAGTATAAAAATATACCCTTTTTCATAGAAAAAAAAAAGCTTTGCAAAGTTAAAAACTGCAAAAATAAAATCCCCTCCACATATTTGGTATCACCATGTACATCCGCAACCACTACATAACTATATCGTAATTTACCTGTATTGAAAACGCAAAAATGTGCCAGAATAGCTTTTCTCCTTTTTCAACACCAAAAAAAATAAATAAAAAGCAATAAAAAATGATAGGAAAAAAAGTATAAGTTGTCTTGCAAAAATCAAGCTCTCACATAGCTCTGTAGAAAGAAAAAAGAAAAAAAAAGTTATGGGTCTTGGGAGGCGGCGATACAAAAAAAAATTCTTAAAAAAATTATTTGTGAACGCTACAACATAAAAATTCAGTGGCAGTATTGCCGTTTTCTCCCATCGACCCCAGAAAGAGTTAATAAAAGTTAATTACAGTAATAAGTTATATATTCCCCAAAATAATGCTAGTAAAAACTACAACTTGTCCCACAAAAAACAAGCCATCATACGACTACATTGACAAGTTATAGCTCTTGGAATATGACTATGAAAAAATGAAAAATAAATTGCTTGGTCACTACAACCCCAAATACATACAGGAGGAAGAGGTTAACAATATGTGCACAAAAAAAGTGGTGCACATTACACCAGCAATTTACTTGAGCTCTTGGCTGGAGTAGATTTCAGTTCTGTTACACATACAACAGAAGATGCAACACATTTATTATTTCTAAATATATTTAATGTTGATACAAACCCTCGCTGTATGCACCGCATTTTATGGTGACATTTCCTCTTTAAGACATCTGTGATTGTCTCTTCTCCATAAGCTATAGTGCAATCAGAGCTCTCTGTAAATTATGCAGTTATATGGACACACTTTGGGGCTCTTCCTGGCCCTTTCACAATATTATATCAAAATCCAGAACTGCAAAATGTGGTATATAACTTTGAAAGGTAGTAAAACCTGGACGGTATGTTATTGCAATTAATGCATATGCTGTATCAATGAAATTTTCATATTACAAATATTATAATTTGTGTTGAGCAAATCTAAGCATCCAAAGTGGAATTCCACCTAAAGTTTAGGAAAAATTTGATTCACCTCAAATTTGAATTTCCTCGCGCTACATGGTAATTAATCTGTTTTTCCTAAAATGGCAGCTGCATATGTTACAAAGTGAAAGTAAGAAGCCTGGGAATGCGATATGACCCTTAATGCTGTGCAGCCAGCCAATCCGCTGTTAGCCATCTCCCTGTGATATCACAGCCCTATAAAAGCCTTATCCAGCGCAGTCTCTGCCATTTCACTTTGAGCTGAGCATAGGGAGAGACGTGACAAGCGCTCATGCGCTATGGTTTGCCTTATTGGTTTGACAAAGAATATTTGAGAGGGCGAGTGCAGGGACTGTGCAGGGAGACTGTAGGGAGGCAGTAGAGAGACTGTAGGTTGAGTGTATCGCTGTGTGCATGATGTTCTACTGCACCCACTTTAAGAGTTAATCCATTATTTTACTCACACTGTTAGTGAGGGAGATTTATCTAAACTGGTGTAAAGGAAAAACAGCAACCAATCATATTCCAGCTTTCATTTTGTAGAGCTCCTTTGGAAAATGAAAGGTGGAATCTGATTGGTTGCTATGGTCAACTAAGCCAGTTTTCCTTTACACAAGTTTTGATATATCTCCCCCAGTGTGTCTCAGTATTTAAGGTAGGTGTGATATATACAAAAGAAACCTAAAAACCCACCTCTTCAGACAAACGTACAACCAGTGACCCTGCTGCCTCTATACCGCCATGACCAGCTTCAACCTCACCTACTGTGTCCTTCACCCATACCGTGTAGATTGCAAGCCGTCAAGGGCAGGGACCTCTCTCCTTCTGTACCAGTTTGTAACTCGTCTTGTTTATGCTTAGTGCAATTGTCTGTATTATGTATGTATACCCCTTTTCATATGTACAGCGCTATGGAATGAATGTCACTGTCATATTGGTGTTTGACCATGACGCGGTTGCCGTGCAGACTGGTTGCCAGGGGCAACGTGGAGTTTGCACGTGCACTTCCCCTTCAAGGTGTGCCTCCCTGCTGTTTGATAGTGTTGAGTGCGAATATTCGAATATCGAAATTTTTAAGCGAATATTGGCACTTTGCTAATTCGCGAATATTTCAAATATAGTGCTATATATTCGTTATTTCTAATATTATTATTTTTATTTTTTTATTGTTACCCTAGCTTTGTCCAAAAGCAGTACTTTTGAGAGAGGATTCCTTGCTCCCTGCCCGCTCAAGTCAGTGCCCGTTGCTGCCTCTATCTACTTCCCGTGCGCATGGAGCGTCCCCATCACCATGGGAATGCCTCCATGCTAGAATGTACTGTCGGATGTGAGAATCAAGTTGCAATCGCAATGCAAATAATATAACTTGAATAAATCGCATAATGATTTTAACTTGTACCTGGTTTACAATGGTTGGCTTTCTTGAATTGCGAATCAAACTTTTATAATCCACTCTTTTTAGATAAAGTACTATATTCGTTATATCCGACCGTTAATTCTCCCAATACCACCATTATCAAAATCGCCTAAGTTGTAATCGCAATGCGATAATATTTGCTATTATTAACCGCATTGCAAATCCAACTTTTATAATGCACTATTCTGACATACAGTACTATATTTGTTTTATTAGTTAATTCTACCAATACCACCTATAGCAAAATCGCCAAAGCTGGAATTGCAATGCAATAATATTCACTATCTTCGTTGATGTAGAATACTTTGCTATCTTCGTTGATGTAGAATACTTCGCTATCTTCGATGATGTAGAATACTTCGCTATCTTCGATGATGTAGAATACTTCGCTATCTTCGTTAATGTAGAATACTTCGCTATCTTCGTTGATGTAGAATAAAGAATACTTCGCTATCTTGATTCTTTTGATAACAAAGACATAGAATATAGCGCTATATTTGTGTTAAATCTAGATCTCCAAGATTAAAGAATAGGAAAGTTGCCTTATTATTAAGTTATAAGGCAATTAGAAGTTATAATTTATAACTTCTAATTCTAAGCTTAAAAATCGCAATATGTGAATGATTAAATTGCATATTAATTGCGATAAATACAATAATGACGAATATTCGATTTCGACGAATATAAGACGAATATTCAAGCGAATATTCGCGAAATATTGCAAAATCGAATATGGCACCTCCCGCTCAACACTACTGTTTGGTGAGTAAGGGGTTAACCTTCTGGCTAGTGGGGATTAAGGTGTTTCCTGGGTGTGGCCGCAAGCTTGATATAAACCTGTGGCTTGCTGGCTAGGTGCTGTTGTACTACACGCTTACTTGGTGTTGGAGCGTTGCTCCTTGCCTGGGTGTTCTAGCCCAGTCCTTGAGGGCTACCTTATTGGACATAAATTGTCTTTCCTTATGTTTGCTCCCGATTCCCTACCTCACTTGTTATTTGTTAGGTGTGGGTTTATGATCAGGGTGTGTTGTACGTCTTCATGATTGTTACATGTCTGGGCTGTTGTTGGTGTTTGTACCTACATGTATGTTTGACGTTTGCCCTGTATGTAGAAAGCCTGTTGGCAGTGCTGCTTGGCGCTGCCATGCACTATGTGAGCATGGGGGCTCTGGCAGAGTTGGTATGCTGGATTCCTGTGTGGGTTGTTTGTACCGTGACCTGCTGTGTGTTCCGGCTCCTGCACTGATGCACGGGTTCCAGTTGTGGAGGCTTCGGCAGGTAAGTGAGCTGTCTTGTTGTTCTTATCTGAACGATCCTCTTGCTGTGAATGGTCTCTCCTTTTCCGTTTGTTGCTAGGCCTGTGGAGACTCTGGTTCATCCATGTCTTGGATGAACCTGGTTGTCTCTGGTCCCTGTCTCCTAACCTTAGGGAAATTCAGGGATTTCAGAGTTCTCAGGTTCCAGTGTATGGGCCCTCCTACCTTATGGGTTAGCTCATACAGTTAGGAGAACAGGGACAGATTTAGGGATGCTTTAGGAGGTGACCTGCTCCCTGATTAGTTGCTACCTTATATCTATGACATTGTACGGTGGGGGTTTTTCCCAACTCCACCGTCGTGACAATGAATGGAGCTTTATTAATAATAATAATAATAATAATAATAATAATAATAATATATGCGTTCTACTGCACCCACATTCAGAGTTAATCCGTTATGTTTGCAAAACAAGTTTAGTGCTCTTAATAATCCGTAGAGGACCCGCGCCGTACATGTATGGCGCTACCGGATGTGACTTAAGGATCAGCGCCGTACATGTATGGCGCAAGGTCCGCCGGGCTCTGGGTGAAATTCTCGGGGGGACCGGAGAGCGATGGTTGCTTTTACTGACAGGCAGCCATGTCGGGTAAGGGCAGCATCCGCTATTTAGGCCCCCCTGCAGCTCCATACTGTGATTGGCCGATCAGTGAAGACGGCACATCGTAGCGCCGGAAGCACATGTAAGTTGTGGTGCCGGGGGAGGTGGCCGGTGCTGAACTGGTCAGCACCGGTCACCTCCGAGGTGTTTTGGTCAACAGAGGTGAGGCAGGGACACCAGTGTTTTGGGTCCTCTGCCAGCTCTGCGATTTGCTGGAACAACGCTCCAGCCAATGGCAGCGCTATAGCTGCAAGGAAAGGGCAGAACCTCCCTGAATGCAGCCATTCTAGCTGGTGACTGCATGCTGAGAGGTTCTGTGCTTCTCTGTGCTTGATCTTCTGGGATTTGTGGTTCTACCACCACTATTACTGCCTTTACTGCTCCTGTATAGAAGAAGAAGAACATCTGGCACATCAGCTGCAGTGGTTATTTATATTTTTTTTCTGCAGCAGAAGTCCCAGATCCCTAATCCACCCCCCTTCCCAAGCCCTAATCCCTGTCTCTATCCCGCCTCATCCTCTTCCCCCCCTACCCCCCACCCCTCCCGTCCGATTTTGCCTGCGGCAAAGAAATTTAGAATTTATTTTGTCACTTTTATAATTTTTTTTCCTGCTCTGCACCACTTTTTCTGTGTGCGGGCTGTGAACGCCAAGTGCTGATCAGTTCGCACTTCACTGCTCAGCACCTGGGCTCTTTTTTTTGCCGCAGATATATATTTTTTTCATCTGTCCATTTTTTCTTCTTTTTTTTAAGAAGTAATAGTTAGAATAATATATATATATATATATATATATATATATATATTAAGGCTGTTCACAGCCTGTAATTGTGGGAGGGGCGGAGGCTTATAAATTCTCTGAGCCTCCCCCTCCCATTGCGGGTGCTAGCGGTGCCGTTCGTTCGTTCGTCCTACGTCGTCACTTCCGGTTCCCGTCCGGGTAAGTCTTCCACCATGCCATCTCCCTACCTGGCCGCAGGTCCATGCGCTCCCCGGCATCCCAGCCGCCTCTCCCCGGCATTCATGCGCTCTCTCCACCCTCCAGGGCTTCCGCCCACCACCGTCGCCAGGACAATGTACTTGCCGGCATCACTTCGCTCGGCCACCTCCGTCATCCCGCGGGATCTCCATTCCGCGCCCCCCCCCCCCCCCCCCACATCCCTCCCGGTGCGGCTGCCAGCACTTCCGGGAGCATTGCAGGGCACATCCACCTCCGGATCCCTTCCTCCTCCTGCCCCAGGCCCCACGCTCACGGCAATTCATCCGGGCCGGAGGCTCCATCTGCCGGCAGAGGGGGGAGAGAGCAGAGGAGAATATATATATTTCACATGTTGTTTAAATTCTCTCCAAATACTCCAGTCATTCCGTTGCCAGTCCGTCACATTCGCCATCGGGTTTTCAGCCTTGCTAACCTCCATCCGCTTGAAGCCTGAAAATCACCTTTCCAGGTCCGTATTTTTGACCAGTCGGCATCTTTATCTCACGTCACGGACAGAGTTTGGAGGAGGGGAGGGCAAGAGAAGGGGAAGGGAAAGAGAAGAAAATAAATAAATAATAAAAATAATAATATTAATCAAGGGGGGGGGGGAGTTATTTATTTTATTTATTTATTTTTCCTTTCCATCATCAATTTAACTTTATTTACTTCTCGGTTGTCATTTCTTAACTGTTCATGTAATCAGGTAACTTCAGCGCCTCCGGTATCCAGCGGCGTTACCCGGGCTATCGTTTTCTTCATCGATTTCTCCATCAGCACGGTAAGTCGCTCATCTCTGATTCGCAGCATCATCTTCACGTGTTTCTTCCAGACCCTGTCGCCTTCTACTTCCACGTCTGTCTTCATCTTCTCGCTCTCTTTTTACGCTTCACGTAGACTTACCTTCCTCTGTCCCCTTCGTCCTCCGCATTCCTTCAGCTCTCTTTCACGCCTGTTACGTCCCTCAGGCCTTCCGTTGTCCTTCTTGCTCGCCTGGTTATGTCTTACTCAGGCCTCCCTTATCGTACATGTTTCACGCCGTTTGTTTCCCAGGTCTCCTTCTTGCACATGTTTTCACGCCTGTTTACGTTACTCAGGCCTCCTTTCTGTATATGTTTCACCCCCGGTTACGTTACCCAGGCCTCCTTTTCATACATGTTCCACGTACATGTTTCACGCCCGGTTTCATTTACTCAGGCCTCCTGTTCACACATGTCTCACGTCCGTTCATGCCAGGTCTTCTCTCGTACATGTTTTATGTCTGTCCATGTTACTCTGGCCTCCTGTTCGTACATGTCTCACGCCTGTTTTTCGCCAATCAGGCTTCCCCTTCGCACATGTTTCACGCCTGTCTACGTTACTCAGGTCTCTTTCCTACATGTTCCACGCCTGTTTACGTTACTCAGGCCTCCACTTCGTATGTTTCACGCCTGTTTACGTTACTCAGGCTTCCATTTCGTATATGTTTCACGCCTGTTTACGTTACTCAGGCCTCCATTTCGTATATGTTTCACGCCTGTTTACGTTACTCAGGCTTCCATTTCGTATATGTTTCACGCCTGTTTACGTTACTCAGGCCTCCATTTCGTATATGTTTCACGCCTGTTTACGTTACTCAGGCCCCCATTTCGTATATGTTTCACGCCTGTTTACGTTACTCAGGCCCCCATTTCGTATATGTTTCACGCCTGTTTACGTTACTCAGGCCTCCATTTCGTATATGTTTCACGCCCGTGTACGTTACTCAGGCCTCCATTGTCACATGTCTTTTACGCCTGTTCACGTTACCCAGGCCTCCTTTTCCGTCCATGTTTTATTTTCACACTCAACCAGGCCCTGCGTCTTTCATGTATCTCGCCGGTCACCTCCGTCTAAATCGTCTTTCCAATTCACGGTCCAGGTCTCGCCCGGTCACGTCCCGCAGGCTTGCGTACCCTCTTTCTGTAAGGTTACAGGTTCGTCCCGTTCACTCTGTCAGGGGAAGCCCCTCCATCGGGGCACGGCCCACCCACCCCTTTTATTTTTCTTTTCTACTTCTACTTTCGACCAGCCATTTACTTGTCTTGATTTCTTCAAGCTCCATCACGGTCCATTCCTACGGAACAGGAATTTCCCAAGACTGGTCTCAAATGCAGGAGCTCCAAACCACCAGGTACGTTAGTCTCTCAAACCCCGGGCACACGCGGTGACATAGCTACACACACCTCCCTTCTTCCGGGCGGTTTTCTTTCCACAAGCATCGGCTCCACAGCCCTCGCACGATTCCCGGTTTAAAAATTAAAATAAAAATAAAATCCTTCAGACAGTAACTGTAATCCTTCCAAATTCCAGCATGTCTCATCTGGACAACATGGGGGAGACTTCTTCAATTCCAGAGACCCTCGCCTCAGAGCATGCCAGCGTCGCTTCTCTTAGGAGTTGGACCATCCCTAAATTGATCGCCGAGCTCAATAGAAGAGGGATACCTCATCCGGCCTCCGCCAGAAAGGCGGAATTATTCAGACTTTTGATGTCCGGGTCATCATCCCCACCCAGGGAGAACGTGTCAATGGCCACCATTCATCTGTCATTGACCCAGTTACATGCCACCATCAACAGCCTGTCCTTTTCGGTTCTGGACGTTCAAAATAGACTATCAGCAGTGGAATCCAGGTCCTTGGCAGTTGACCCTCCCGAGCGTCCTTCCGTTCCAGCCCCCCCACCTCAGCCTACCTCCCCAGGTAGGGTTTCCAACCTCTCTGAGATAGCTCCAGCTCACTTCATTACAGATAGCATCAAAAAAGACATTCTGCAGGGCAAAGATGTTAATTTAGCCGCCATCTTGATAGCCACCCATGACATCATAGAGAACAAGACAATAGCTTGTGAAAACATTTCCATTGTCCTAAAATCCAGGGACGCTCGGCTGAACAAAAAACTTACCGTTCCCGAGTTTGTCCTGGCTTTTAGCCTCTTCACCGCCCACCCCGAAAGAAGAGAGGAGTTGGATTTGTATATGTACAGAGTGACCGACCTGGGGTATAAATATGGCGGATTCGCATTCTACGACTACCACCGCTCCTTCTCGGCCAAAGCCGCTGCAGCGCTGGCTCAGTTCCAGCGGGTCACCAATTGGGTGTGTCTGGACATGGAGCTTTTCTGCCGGCACTTCGCCGGTTTAAAGGCCCCAGCTTGCAGCTCCTGCCAGTCCATCCTTCACACCTCCGATTGGTGTCCCTCCGTTGGCCAACCGATGGCTCCCAGCAGGCCCATGGCCAGCCCCTCCGGCACTCAACCGAGGCACAGCAGCACTGACAAGTTGGGCCGCCCCATCACTTTCCTAGGCAATAGTCAAATCTGCAATAACTTCAACCTAGCCTCCTGCAACTATAATCAGTGCAGGGCTCTACATGTCTGCTCCTCCTGCTTCCGGGCTCAACCCATCTCAGTATGCCCACAGAGAACGGCCAAGCACAAGTAACTAGGCGGGGTCAATGTGGAGCTTCTGGGCAGGCTGCTCCAGGATCACCACAGCCCTGACCAGGTCGAATTCTTACTTTCAGGTTTCAGTAAGGGCTTCCACACGGGCCTCATCGCCCTTCCTCAGTCCACCTGGGAGGGTCCCAATTTACTGTCCGCAGTCCAGGATGCCGACACGGTGGATTCCCTCATCCAGTCGGAAGTTGAGAAGGGTTTCCTTATCGGCCCCTTCCCTCACGTTCCCTTCAACTCCTGGAGGGTTAACCCCGTCGGCATTGTTACCAAGAAATTCACCAATAAAAAACGACTGATTTATGACCTGTCAGCGCCTCATGGTTCACATATCCCCAGTCTAAACTCCCTGATCCCATCGGAAGAGTTCTCCATGAAATATTCTTCACTCCAGGAGGCCATTTCCCTCATTCTGTTAGTGGGCAAAGGAGCTTGGTTGTCTAAAGCCGACATTGCTGACGCATTTAAACTGCTGCCCATTGACCCCAGCTTTGGAAATTCCACGGCATCAAGTGGCAGGACAGTTATTATTTTGCTACCCGTTTAACATTTGGTTCAAAAAGCAGTCCCTGGCTTTTCGATCGGTTCGCCCAAGCCCTCCACTGGATCTTGGTCAATCGCTGCAAGTGTCCTATGGCACTACATTACCTCGACGATTTTCTCCTGATCGAACCTCCCAGTCTTAAACCGTGCAAACTTAATAACTTCCTGGGCATTCTCAAAGATCTCCAGGTTCCGGTAGCCCCATCCAAAATCGAGGGACCTGCCACGGTAGTCACCTTTCTTGGTATCGTGCTCGATACAGAGAAAATGGAAGCTAGACTGCCAGCAGACAAGCTTCTCAAAATTAGATCAATCATTGAGCAGTTCTCAGGCTCTCACGTCCTCACCAAACAAGAGCTGCAGTCACTCCTCGGCATGTTAAATTTCGCCACCAGGATCATGCCCCAAGGGAAAGCCTTCATGTCCGGGCTTCTAGATTTGTTACCATCAGCGCCCGAGCAGGACTCCACGGTGTTCCTGGATGCCCAGGCAATGGCTGATTTGGCCATGTGGAATTCATTCATTGCCTACTGGAACGGGGTTTCTCTGTTCATTCCCCAATGGAGTCCCGATTTCCCCATGGTCTACTCAGATGCCGCAGCATCCAGAGGTTTCGCGGCCATCTACAACACGCAGTGGTTCGCTGCACCATGGCCCCCCGCAATTTCCTCCTTACCTGAGTCCCTTAGGTCTTCTCCCCTGTTGGAAATCTACCCTATAGTGGCGGCGGCTCAGGTATGGGGCAACCAATGGACAGATTCCCCAGTTGCTTTCATCACGGATAACCAATCTGTGGTGGATATCCTCAGTAAAGGGCGCTCCAAATGTCCTCACATCATGTCCTTCGTTCGCAGGCTAGTATGGCTATCTTTACGTCACAACTTCCATATTTCAGCCAGGCATATCCCGGGCATTCGAAATACAGCCGCCGACGCACTATCTCGTTTTAACCTTGATCTTTTCTTCCAGGTTATGCCAGAGGCGGAACCAATGAGTCTTTCGCCTCCGGATTACCACACCCTACGCATGGATTAGGACATTTCATCTCCACAGCCAAGTCCCTCATGCACAGCTCTCTTTCCGCCAACACGGTCAGGAACTACAGGACCGGTTGGAACATCTACAAACAGTTTTCCCGTCTCCATCCTAGAACCAACACAGATAAGTCCACATATTTAATAGCCTTTCTCGCATATTGTCACTCACACCTCAAGCTATCCTACAACTCCATAAAGCTGTACTTGTCAGGGGTTCAGCACTACTCCATGCTGAGGGACCCAGGTAGCAAGTCAGCTTTCATTTCCCCAGTAGTCAAAGCCACCCTCAGGGGCATCCTCAAGAACAGCCAGAGCAGCACGCCCAGCAGGCAACCAGTGTCAGGGGAGCTGTTCAGAAAGCTCTCAGACTCTTTAGACGGTAGTCCTTTTGGCCTTCTCCCTTCCATGGTCATTAAAGCCGCCATGTATCTGAGCTTTTATGGTTTCCTACGCCCAGGAGAATTCTCCGTAGTATCACCCAAAACCAAAGGTTTATCCAAAAGCCAGTTAGTCTGTTACCCAGATCACCACGTACTAAACCTGCCATCCACTAAAACTTCGCAATCCGGGCCGCCTGTCCAAATCAAATACTTCCGAACCTTCAACAAGTGGTGCCCGGTCCAGGTTCTTAACAAGCTGTTGGCCCTGCTGGCTCATTCCTCCGAGAACGAACCACTTCTACCATTCAAAGGAACTTTTCTCACCACGGCCCGGTTCATCCACCATATCCGCATCCTGGCCAAGGGGTTGGGCCACGATCCCAGAACCATATCTGGTCACTCCTTCCGCATAGGTGCCGCCTCGGCAGCTTCAAAACACAATGTCCCATGCCACATCATCCGCAAAATGGGCCGCTGGCAGTCCTCCTGCTTCACCCGATACATTCCCAATCCGCACAAGGAAATCTCTGACGCCTTCTGTAACCTCGTGTTGTAACCTCAATGAATATCATTAAACGCTAATTCCAACCTAACCGTCTCTTTTGCCCCCTTATAGGCCTACCCTCGGACATGGCTTCGGGCACACCTCAGGCCAATCATACCAGGTCACCCATGGCCACGTAGTCATATCTCGTTCTCTTCCGTATCCGTAGCCACGACCACAAATATTAAGGCTGTTCACAGCCTGTAATTGTGGGAGGGGCGGAGGCTTATAAATTCTCTGAGCCTCCCCCTCCCATTGCGGGTGCTAGCGGTGCCCCACCCTTCTTCCCTCCCTTCTCCTTTTAGTTTCACCCGGGTAGGCCCCCTTATAGGCCTACCCTCGGACATGGCTTCGGGCACACCTCAGGCCAATCATACCAGGTCACCCATGGCCACGTAGTCATATCTCGTTCTCTTCCGTATCCGTAGCCACGACCACAAATATATATATATATATATATATATATATATACTGCTCAAAAAAATAAAGGGAACACTTAAACAACACAATGTAACTCCAAGTCAATCACACTTCTGTGAAATCAAACGGTCCACTTAGGAAGCAACACTGAGTGACAATCAATTTCACATGCTGTTGTGCAAATGGGATAGACAACAGGTGGAAATTATAGGCAATTAGCAAGACACCCCCAATAAAGGAGTGGTTCTGCAGGTGGTGATCACAGACCACTTCTCAGTTCCTATGCTTCCTGGCTGATGTTTTGGTCACTTTTGAATGCTGGCGGTGCTTTCACTCTAGTGGTAACATGAGACGGAGTCTACAACCCACACAAGTGGCTCAGGTAGTGCAGCTTATCCAGGATGGCACATCAATGCGAGCTGTGGCAAGAAGGTTTGCTGTGTCTGTCAGCGTAGTGTCCAGAGCATGGAGGCGCTACCAGGAGACAGGCCAGTACATCAGGAGACGTGGAGGAGGCCGTAGGAGGGCAACAACCCAGCAGCAGGACCGCTACCTCCGCCTTTGTGCAAGGAGGAACAGGAGGAGCACTGCCAGAGCCCTGCAAAATGACCTCCAGCAGGCCACAAATGTGCATGTGTCTGCTCAAAAGGTCAGAAACAGACTCCATGAGGGTGATATGAGGGCCCGACGTCCACAGGTGGGGGTTGTGCTTACAGCCCAACACCGTGCAGGACGTTTGGCATTTGCCAGAGAACACCAAGATTTGCAAATTGGCCACTGGCGCCCTGTGCTCTTCACAGATGAAAGCAGGTTCACACTGAGCACATGTGACAGACGTGACAGAGTCTGGAGACGCCGTGGAGAACGTTCTGCTGCCTGCAACATCCTCCAGCATGACCGGTTTGGCATTGGGTCAGTAATGATGTGGGGTGGCATTTCTTTGGAGGGCCGCACAGCCCTCCATGTGCTCGCCAGAGGTAGCCTGACTGCCATTAGGTGCCGAGATGAGATCCTCAGACCCTTTGTGAGACCATATGCTGGTGCGGTTGGCCCTCGGTTCCTCCTAATGCAAGACAATGCTAGACCTCATGTGGCTGGAGTGTGTCAGCAGTTCCTGCAAGACGAAGGCATTGATGCTATGGACTGGCCCGCCCGTTCCCCAGACCTGAATCCAATTGAGCACATCTGGGACATCATGTCTTGCTCTATCCACCAACGTCATGTTGCACCACAGACTGTCCAAGAGTTGGCAGATGCTTTAGTCCAGGTCTGGGAGGAGATCCCTCAGGAGACCGTCCACCACCTCATCAGGAGCATGCACAGGCGTTGTAGGGAGGTCATACAGGCACGTGGAGGCCACACACACTACTGAGCCTCATTTTGACTTGTTTTAAGGACAATACATCAAAGTTGGATCAGTAAATTTGAGTGTGACTCCAAATCCAGACCTCCATGGGTTGAAAAATTTGATTTCCATTTTTTTATTTTTGTGTGATTTTGTTGTCAGCACATTCAACTATGTAAAGAACAAAGTATTTCAGAAGAATATTTAATTAATTCAGATCTAGGATGTGTTATTTTTCTGTTCCCTTTATTTTTTTGAGCAGTGTATATATATATATATATATATATATATATATATATAAATATATGTTAATTTTTAGCTAGTGTTCTTCTTTTGTATCTGGAGTAAAAAAAAAAATACTGCAGTGCCTGCACGAACACACCAAACGTCCGCTTGCGTGCGTTTTGCAGCCCTAAGCACCAATAAGTACCAATGGTGTAAAAAGTACATTTACTGTTAGATAGAAATAAATTTTAGTTAAGTAGTGTTAGTGTAGATTTTTATTATGTGCGTGCGTCCTGCACCTGCTGAGCACTGATCAGAAACATCCATTTTTGTTACCGGTCTGCTCAGTTTACTGTGCACATTTTTATTTTTTTGTGTAATTAGTTTTATCTACAGTTGCAAGAAAAAGTATGTGAACCCTTTGGAATGATCTGGATTTCTGCATAAATTGGTCATAAAATGTGATCTGATCTTCATCTAAGTCACAAAAATAGACAATCACAGTCTGCCTAAACTAATAACACACAAAGAATTAAATGTTACCATGTTTTTATTGAACACACCATGTAAACATTCACAGTGCAGGTGGAAAAAGTATGTGAACTCCTAAACTAATGACATCTCCAAGAGCTAATTGGAGTGAGGTGTCAGCCAACTGGAGTCCAATCAATGAGATGATATTGGAGGTGTTTGTTACAGCTGCCCTGCCCTATAAAAAACACACACCAGTTCTGGGTTTGCTTTTCACAAGAAGCATTGCCTGATGTGAATGATGTCTCGCACAAAAGAGCTCTCCGCAGACCTACGATTAAGAATTGTTGACTTGCATAAAGCTGGAAAGGGTTATAAAAGTATCTCCAAAAGCCTTGCTGTTCATCAGTCCATGGTAAGACAAATTGTCTATAAATGGAGAAAGTTCAGCACTGCTGCTACTCTCCATAGGAGTGGTCATCCTGTAAAGATAACTGCAAGAGCACAGCGCAGACTGCTCAATGAGGTGAAGAAGAATCTTAGAGTGTCAGCTAAAGACTTACAAAAGTCTCTGGCATATGCTAACATCCCTGTTAGCGAATCTACGATACGTAAAACACTAAACAAGAATGGATTTCATGGGAGGATACTACAGAGGAAGCCACTGCTGTCCAAAAAAAACATTGCTGCATGTTTACAGTTTGCACAAGAGCACCTGGATGTTCCACAGCAGTACTGGCAAAATATTCTGTGGACAGTTGAAACCAAAGTTGAGTTGTTTGAAAGAAACACACAACACTATGTGTGGAGAAAAAGAGTGTCGGGTATATAAAGCAAATGCTTTATATAAAGATAAAAAAAAAATTTTTAGCGGATCAAAAGAAAAATTATGCAAAGGATATTGATCCGGGAGATTGACATAATCATCTCCAAACGAGTTCGATCAAGAACCTGATTATTTTGTGCAATCAGTAAAACAGGGTACAAGCGTCTATGCAAAAATATAAATGGTTTATTATACAATAGTTTAATATACAATCAGAAATGAATCAACATAAATTTCAATAATATACAATGATATGCAGTACCCAGAATTCACCACTATATGATGCCAACAAAACAATACTCAACCAATATTATGCGATACAGCTTTAAATTTGTGAGAGATATACAATCAATGGATTATGCGGAAAACTCAATCAAGAAGATGACAGATACGAGCCCTTGCTCCGCCCAAAAATGATGACCAATCTCAGATACGGGGTAGTATGGTAGTATTGCACAAAACTTATAAATTATTGGCTTGATGTCAAACTAGGGAATACTAAGATTCCCAACAGAGAGTTTCTCCAATATTATCCCCTTTATTCAGTTATATGCATTGTAACTGAAATCAGAGAAAATACTGATGTAGCAACTAACGTTACACGTCCGCAAATGAGCAGGTATCTGACTAAGTATCAAGCCAATTAATTTAGATCAATACTACATAAAACAAAAATATACATTACCCAAGGGTCAAGTGATGTGCAGAATCTTGGGGCAGCCAGCTCTCGAGAGTGTTTCCCGATAATCCAAATGATTCTCCAGAGATCTATAATCCCAATGTTTCTTTGTTTGTTTGTTTTTTTTTTCTTTCCCTTTTCCCTTTTTTTTTTTCTGGTAACTGGTTTCTTAACCCAAAACTTATCAGATGAACACGCCCTCTGAGTTTGGAACTTTCCAATCATTGTTGGGTGGGCGTGGGCATTGATAAGGAGCATGACGTCATAATACTACCCAGAATGCACTTTTGCTACTGATGTCGTATTAACTGCTCATATCTAGGTGGCACTGTTGTATAAGCAATAGGCATCATACCATTAAGGGTTAACTCATACATGCCTGATATTTTCACTACTACACCTCTGACGTCTAGAGGCCTTGTCTCAGGGCCGAGGAACAAACTTGGATACATGAATGTATACTTTGAGGAACATCTAGACAATTCTCACACTGTGAAATACATGTTCAGATATGAAAAACAATGAAGTCTCAGAATCTGCAGGTGCGGTGTATCTTCTAACTCTCTAAATGTATAATATATTGTTACTATAACACTAGCTTTTGAGCAACACAGTAATCTTCTCATGGACTTACTTTGGCCTACATGAAAATCCATACAAAACAGTGAATATAAATCAACATTGCTCTTAAAGGCAATGAATACCCATTATAACTAAAATAAGTAGATATAACTGTTTACACTTATGAAAAAGCACAACAAATCCCCCTTCATTACAATGTAATCCAATAGAGAAGTTGGACTACATTGGAATGTCACAAAGGGCTTTTCATTCAGATTCTTCAGAGACATTAGTTCTTGTTTAAACTGTTCGTGACTCTCATGAAGATTTATTGAATGAGTCAATAATTTTGAGTGTAAGTCGGTGGTAACGACAGTACCCTCTACAACGGAATATAAGTCCGATAAATGTTTTTTCTGATTCTCCATCTCTGCATGAATACTCATTAGGTTCCTTTTTAGTGAACCAATCTCAAGTTCCAATGTCTTAATGGAGATGGAATTAACAGCTGATACACCAGTGGCAATGACAGTGCCCACTACGGCAAAGATTATGGCGGCTGTAATCGCAGAAATGAATCGCTTTGGTCGCCGACTTGTTGAAAACTGTTCTCTAGTCATGGTTTTCCTCGTCTGTTCCAGGATCTGTGTAATCCTTTCTTGGGAATAGCCGATATGCATTTGATACCAAATCTTTATCTCCGGATACGAAATCTCGGAAATGTTGAACTGTCTTTCGACGAAGACACGTGGATCCAAACTGACGTAGATCTTTTGGGATAGAATCCTCTTATTCGTCAAGAGGAATCCCGCGGTATCCTGTAGCATGATCCCAGATGAAGGGCCTGGTACAGCAATCGGCTCGGCCTGGAACTCCTTCCCCAAGATCAGGCTGACGTAGACAATGGCAACAACACTCGATGCCATCTTGCGCCTGAAATATATTGTATGACAAATATAAGTACATACATCTTCCACTTTTTATCACTCCTGCAAGAAAAGAGTTAATCCGACCATACATCTTTGATTTGGCATTGTTTCTTTTCTTGGACAGAGCAAGTTCTCGATACAAAAGTGAGTCAAGAGATAATTAGTTACAGAGGAAAATACAGGAGGATAGGTTAGTACATTTGTATGTTCATACTATACCAATCCTGGGTTTCCGTCTTTAGCTGGAACCTTGATATCTCTTTACTCTTCATCATCCGGCAATCCTTCCATTTGGCGAAGTTGCGACCTAGGATGACAAACACGTAATTGATTAATATGCACCCATTTCTCTATAAATTTATCCCCCTTAGGAATTTTGATCTTGTAGACCACAGGTGACAATTTGTCAATGACGACATAGGGTCCCTTCCAGGAAGGTAGAAACTTCTTTTCCTTCACCTGATCCCGGGCGAAGTTATAGAGATAAACCTGATCGGAAATTTGGTACTCCTTTTGAGTAGTCTTCAGATCATAGTAGGTTTTGGCGCTTACGGCTGCTTTCTCCAGATTCTTCTGGGCAAATGCAAAAGCATGCTGAAGGTGCTTACGTAGATTCTCTATGTATTGATGGGCTGTTGAAGCATTTATCAAATTTTGGTCTGTTGTCCGGTAGAGTAAATGCTGGGGTAACACCATCTTCCTTCCTGTGATCATTTTGAAGGGAGAAAGTTTGGTTGCTGCGCTTGGAGTGGCTCTGATGGCCATGAGAACCAGAGGCAACTTTACATCCCAGTCCTTACCGGATTCATTGACAAATTTCTTTAGAATGTTGACAATTGTTTGGTTGTAGCGTTCCACTCCACCACTAGATGCTGGCCGGTAAGCTATATGTAGCTTCCTTTTTACTCCCAGTATCTCCCACGTTTTTGTCATCACCTCACTAGTGAAATGACTTCCGCGATCGGACTCTATGCGTTGAGGAAGACCGAACCTGGAAAACACGTGGTTAATGAGTAGAGACGCACACACACTTGAGCTGCAAGTCTTGCAAGGCAAACATTCTACCCATTTTGTGAATAGACAAGTCACGGTTAACATATATCTGTTGCCTTTTGATGAAGTTGTTACTGGTCCAATAAAGTCAATCTGGATGTCTGACCATGGCATGGACATCCCCCTTTTCATCAGCGGTGCCCGATGAGTGGGTGCTTGCGGCTGGAATTGAGGGCATATTAAACATCCTTGACAATATGTGCGAACGTCTTGCAACATATGAGGCCAATAAGCGTAATCCCGTAGTAATTCATACGTTAACTTCTCACCTCGATGACCAGCCGTTGGGGCGTCATGGGCGTGTTGTAACATCAAACCTCGGTATGCTGTGGGTACCACCCATTGTGAGATACCATTCTTCGAGGTTCTTACCAACAATCCATCCTGTAACGAGAATTGGGACTTACCCTTCATCAAAATTCGTAACTATTCTTTGCCTGCACAGTCTTCCATAGTTACGGGACAGTTCTGCGGATCTTCAATGTGTTTGTAAAACATACCAATGACTGGATCCCCCTTTTGACTCGCGATGAGATCCTCACTAGGGGAATCTTGGCTCCATTGTGCCACATTGGCTTCGGTTTCCTTTTGGGCCTGTCTTCTTGTCATTGCATCAACGTGGATAGTTCCCATGAGGTCATCAACGTCCAAGACTTCTCAATTAATGGCTGCTTGTTTAGCGAGGGAATCTGCCAAATCATTCCCCTCTTTATCCATACCTGGAGATTTTGAGTGACCTCTTACCTTCTTCCAATAAATGGTGAGACCATGGGTGGTAACCATGTCGTCGATCTTACAAAACATTTTACCATTCTTGACAGGCTTATTGTTACTTCTTGCCATCTTAGACCTGTTCCATCCAGGGAAGTACTCCACGAAGCTACTGCGAACATAATTAGAATCTGTGATTATAACAAACTTTTTAAGACCAGAAAAAATAGCCATTTGTACAGCTTTATACACAGCGGTGAGCTCCGCGAACTGGCTACTTTTGCAACCAATTTTATATCCGACGGAAATGTCTGGGAATGTGTTATTCCATACGATTCCAATACCTGCAACCAATTTGCGTTTAGTTTATACATCGGTATGGAAAGAACAGCCATCAACATATACACATGGTAAGGATTTGCAGTATTCTTCTTCATAAGACTTGTATGGAGATGCAGATTGCTCTTCCAGGAAATCATTTTGTGGTGATTCACCTGTATGTCCTGAATTGGAACAATCATGAAGTTCGGCTAATCCTTGAGCAACTGGATTCTTATTATTTTGTTTGTACCTGATTTCCAATGGCCATCCCATTAAGGACATCGTCCAGGCGGTTATCCTGCTGTTTGATAAATTCCCATCCTTGATTCTATCACTCTGCAAATATTGCAGGGGTTGGTGTGCAGTTTCCACAATGATCTTTTCGCCCTGGATAAAACTCCTGAAATATTGCAAAGCCCACACAGTTGACAGTAATGCTTTTTCACAGTCATTGAATTTTACCTCAACCGTTGACAAGGACTTGCTGGCATAGGCGATGATCTTGCTTAGGTTGTCCTGTTTTTGGAAAAGGACTGCACTCACGCTTTTGTCGGTGAAGCCTGTTTCAATGTAAAAGGGTTTTCCACCTTCTGGATAGGCAAGGCATGGGGCCTGGATAAGTCTGGTTTTGAGCTCATTCACAGCTTGCTCGTGACGCTCACTCCATTCCCATTTTACTCCTTTCTTCAGCAACTGCAAAAGAGGTTTTGTAATCTCGGCATAGTTATCTATAAACTTACGTGAATAGTTCATCATGCCCAGGAAGGATCTCAACTCCTTGGTATTGGTAGGTGACTTTGTGTTGATCACTGCTTCCACTTTCTTCTTCTGTGGGTTAATTCCATCGGCAGTGATTTCGTGAACTAAAAAATTGACTTTGGTACGACACCATTGAGCCTTCTGTAAAGAAAGTTTTACACCAGCGTTTCTCAGTTGGGTTAGTACATGCCTCAGTTCCGTAATATGCTCCTCAAAAGTTGTGCTTTTGATTAGGACGTCATCCACATAGGATAAGGTACCTCGTTCAGTGGCATCAGGCATTGCCTTATGCATAAAAACAGCAAACTCATGACCCGCATTTATGTACCCGAAAGGTAATCGGGTCCATGCATATTGTTGCTTTCCAAACGTAAAGGCCAGTTTGTACTGATCCCTCTCGTCCGCTTTAATTGTCCAATATCCTTGCGCACAATCCAGAGCAGTGAAAATTTTGGATCCCTGTATTTGTGCCAAACTCTGGTCAATATACGGCACGGGCCATCCGGACATGTATACACGTTTGTTTAACTGCCTTAGGTCCGAACAGAGACGGAATTGAACATTGGGTTTGAGAATCCCAAGCACAGGATGGTTGAACGAGCTGTGCACTGGACGGATGATCCCCCGCTTCTCCAAGTTTTTGACGATTTCCAATAGCGACTCATATGCCGCCAGCGGAAGTCGGTACTGTTTAACATATACAGGGGGTGCATTGGGATCCCTTTGAATTCTTGCAACGTGTAGGTCAGTTTCCCCACAGTCGTAAGAATCCTTAGCAAACATGTCCTGGAATTCGGCGAAGAGACCCTTTAGATGTTGACGCTCCGACTCCTCGGAACATGCGTCAGCCACAGAGATTTGCTCTTCTACCCTTTCCTGAAATTCTGGAAAGATTTCAGGTTGACTTAACTCGTAAGCTTCTTCAAGCTCACTAGTTAAATCGTTTTGAGTATTGCGTACCTTATCCTTTCCTTGTTGGCATGACTCATACTCCTTTTCATCGATCTCATGGTTGAAAACCAATGATGACTCTTCGATGTGGCATGTACCTTCTTCAGAGCTGAAAGGATAAACAGAATGGATATTAAATAACCCCTCAGGTGTTGAGGAAAAATGTTGCTCCACTACCTGTTCTTCTGTCAGGTATTCATCAGGAATAAGTCCAATGACATCATTTTGGAAACCAAAAGTGTAATACTCCGAATCCATAGCCAGACCAATTATAGTGTCTTTTTGTAGAGATATACTATGGGGAGCCATGTTATGAATTACCATATGCAATGGATCCTGATAAATGTTTACCATAGGAGTCGGCTTTACCTTCAGGCCGAGTTGCTGCATCCGGTTGGACAAACAGATCAAAGCATCTGCATTCTTCAGTCTTTGTCCCTTCTTTATTTGAATGGGAAGAAGAAATGGTTTACAGCCTTCAGGGATTTTAACTTCATCTGCAACCACGATACTCACGGCATAGGGCATCTGTTGTCCCCATCTCAAGGCTTGGTCTTCATTCTGGAATCCCTCCGGGTTCCCAGGTAATCTGGACCATAGAGTATTGTTGACTAGATCAATCTGTACGGCAAATCGGTGTAGAAGGTCATTACCTATGTACATCTGGTACCGTGGTTCATTCAACACAATGAATAAATGTTCTGTGGTTTTATCTCCTATGGAAATAGACAAAAGACATCTTGCAATCACATTATGACTCTGTGAATCTCCATCCAGATCATGAACCCATTGGTCCTGTGGAGAGGAAACTTTAATCATTTTAGGATTAGCAATCTGTTTCAAGAGACTCAGGCTTATGTAACTGGCTTCGGATTTCAGATCCAACTTGGCGTATTTCACCAGGGCCATATTGTTCACCTGTACGGGAATCAATAAGTTATCATTAACCTTCTCAATCCGTACCATGGATTGAGTATGCCTGGTCAGGTCCGCGACTTCGTAACTTCTCCCTTTAAGAGAAATAGTTAATGCATCCCCATCCAGGGTTACCTTTTCAATTCTGTCCCTCTGGATGGTTATGGTATGTGCGGCACCGTTGATGGCTTCCTCGGACTCACCATTTTTCAGGATTGTGACATCCGGCGTTTGATTGTTCCTAAAATGCACTTCAACAGAGTTAAACATTTCCTCAATCACATGACAATTACGTTGGGATTGTGCATTGCAAGAGTACTCATAGGCAATGGGTGCCTTCACCTGAGTCCAGACGGCTTCATTGATGAAGTCTACTATGGAACTCAATCTTCTCAGGAGGTCGATTCCTATGATCAGCCGATCATAGGGAAGGTCCACAATCAGTGTGGGATGTCTAATTATCTTCTTGCCAATTTTGAATTTTAACCATGATGTACCTTTTACCTGCAAAGCGTCTCTGCCGACACTTATCAAAGAGCCATCAAACGATTTCAGTTTCGGCTTCTTTGCTGTCCCCTCCAATACTTGTTCGAAATAACTATATGACAATATAGTGGCTTGTGATCCTGTGTCAAGTAAACCCCTGATTGGCCCAATAAGTTCATCTTGGAGATAGGAATCAAGAAAATATCGGCCTTAGATCTGAAACAAATCACATAAAAAATTAGGGTGATCACTTATTTGACATTTGTTAAGGATTTGACCTTTCTGCAGCGTCGCGACCTCTGGTGAATTCTTGGAATTCCTGCTGCTCGCGGCTGCAGCAGCAGCAGCAGCCCCCACCTTTGGAGAACACTGGATCACATCACAGCTTACAGACGGCAGCTCACAGGTTGACGCTGGGAGGATAGGATCACTCACTGGAGAAGACACATTAGTGCAGGAATCATCATGATTAGACTGTAATATAGACAACATGTTAGACATCTCCTCCTTGGCCTCAATTTTAGGGTCAAGAACACTGCAAGGCAAAGTAGGATTAGAAATCACATTAGATTCTGTTACAACCATCTCGGTAGCCTTGCACCGGCCTGGGCTCTGACCCTGCCCTGCCTGCATTATGGGGCTGAGCTGGGTCCTGCAGTTACCCCTAAAAAAGACTCAGGCTGTTTTCCAGTTGACACCTGGGACATTTTACTAATGATCTCCTGTAATTTGGCTACTTGATCTGCCAAATGATCCAAACGATTGTTTGGTTTGCGCACAGTTTGGACTTCTGGTGTTCCCTTATTAGAAGTGGGTGACCGACCTCTAGGTGAGGTAGGGGATTCAGGCCTATTTTCCTTCTGTTGTCTGGGCCTGTTGTTCCAGCGCCTGTATCCTTGGGGACCTCTATTGTAATATTGGGGACGGTAGTTAGACCTCCCAGCACTGGAGTTATCCCCCTCTGGCCCCTTGGGGCTCTGAGGTCTTGCTTGCTTGGGTCCTACCTGTTGTTGCTGGGTTTGTTGGACAGGTCCTGTAGACTGAGGGTACTTACGGGGCTGCGTTTCAAATTTGAAACCAGGGTTTACCTTAGCTTCTGCTATGCTTTGTTCTGGGGACTTTTTATATCTCCTCTCACCTGTAGCATGGCATTCACTGATGTTATACAGTGAGGTGGCAGCCGTCACCAACCTGTCCAAGGGGGCTTGGAGATCAAGATCTCTAGCCAAGCTAAGTTTAATTTGCATGGGCATTGCATCATAAAACAGCTGTTTGAACTCCTCAGACTCCCAGTTTGGGGATCTATACGCCAACCCATAGGCATTTTTAAGGATGGGGAGGAATTCCCGGGGACTCTGATTGGGTCTACATGTGAGTTTATAGATATCACGTTTTGCAGCAGTCACAGTACGGTAAGGGCCAAATTCTAATTTGACCTCATGCAAAACATCCTGCCAATCCAGAATTCCTCTCTCCCTAAATGAAATAAAGTAGTGGCGATATTTACCATCAAATGCCCATGGTAGGAATCTGATCCTGTCCGCATCAGAATACAATTTTAAAGAATCCGTGGTGGACTGGTACAGTTCTAAGTGATTGGCAATTTCAGCAGAACCCTTTTTAGAGAATTTGGGCACAGTGACATTTAGAAACTTAATGATACTCGAGGACTTCTGATCCTTTTCTGAACACTGAGTATTTTTCTTTCTAGAGACCACCTCAGCATATGTTGGTCGTCTGAAACTCTCATCCCCCTGATGGGCAATCTTATGCCTGCGTGGTAGGGAATGGATCACACGCTTTCCCACATCACTGTCACAATCACTCACGCTCCGCTCACTTCCATCAGACCCACTTGGCACAGGTGACTTAACCCTAACATTCCTCTCTAGAGAAGGACGTGGAGGGGAACTTCTGTACCCTTTTGCGTCGCTAGCGCCTAGTAAGGCGGTTACAGCTTGAAACGCCTGATTTAATTGGTTTAAGGCCTCCTGTTTAATCATGCCATCACCCTCGGGTGGCTTAGGGTCTCGGATGTATTGCGCTTTAAGAGCATGTGATGATGACATATCTACATTTTGGGGTGTGAGAATTGGAGGGTCTGGAGATCCCTCATGATCAGACAGATCACTTTGAACATTAGCTATAGTTTGGCTTAGTTCATTTGTTTGCTGCAGACTGCTATAACGAATATGCAGCTCCTCTGCCTCACTTTTTAATTTGTGATAGGCAGCATGGCTGTGATCGAGCTCGCATTTTAAATCCTCGATCGATGCCTTTGCAGATTCTAATCTTTCTTCCATATGGGATACATATGCTTGCACTTTCGTTATATGTACATGTCTACTCTCTGAGAGAATGCTGACCTCTAATAATGCATACAAAATTGGTGGCAACTTCTTTAAGAGGTGTTGGTTTTTACTGGCATTATTTTTAAGCACATCAAGATAAGTTAGGTGTCTCCTGACTGTGCCAAGTGGCGTCCATACATCCACACGTTCTCTCTTGGCTTCTGCCTGCAACTCATTTATCCATGCAGCCACATCATGATCCAAATTTAAATGTGAATTTACATATTCAACAACGTTCTGGATTAACTGCTCCGGGCTAGATGGACTATCTCCTGTTGCAACATCACTACCGGCTTCACTACCGGCTGTTCTCATTTTCTTGCAATAAAGTTATACACAGATTTATGAATAATCTGGTTAGCCAAGAAAGGTATGGAACGGTTTACTATTTGCACAAATAATCAAAGAATTAACTCGATCTCGCTGGGGCCTCCATTTTATGTCGGGTATATAAAGCAAATGCTTTATATAAAGATAAAAAAAATTTTTTTAGCGGATCAAAAGAAAAATTATGCAAAGGATATTGATCCGGGAGATTGACATAATCATCTCCAAACGAGTTCGATCAAGAACCTGATTATTTTGTGCAATCAGTAAAACAGGGTACAAGCGTCTATGCAAAAATATAAATGGTTTATTATACAATAGTTTAATATACAATCAGAAATGAATCAACATAAATTTCAATAATATACAATGATATGCAGTACCCAGAATTCACCACTATATGATGCCAACAAAACAATACTCAACCAATATTATGCGATACAGCTTTAAATTTGTGAGAGATATACAATCAATGGATTATGCGGAAAACTCAATCAAGAAGATGACAGATACGAGCCCTTGCTCCGCCCAAAAATGATGACCAATCTCAGATACGGGGTAGTATGGTAGTATTGCACAAAACTTATAAATTATTGGCTTGATGTCAAACTAGGGAATACTAAGATTCCCAACAGAGAGTTTCTCCAATATTATCCCCTTTATTCAGTTATATTCATTGTAACTGAAATCAGAGAAAATACTGATGTAGCAACTAACGTTACACGTCCGCAAATGAGCAGGTATCTGACTAAGTATCAAGCCAATTAATTTAGATCAATACTACATAAAACAAAAATATACATTACCCAAGGGTCAAGTGATGTGCAGAATCTTGGGGCAGCCAGCTCTCGAGAGTTTTTCCCGATAATCCAAATGATTCTCCAGAGATCTATAATCCCAATGTTTCTTTGTTTGTTTGTTTGTTTTTTCTTTCCCTTTTCCCTTTTTTTTTTTCTGGTAACTGGTTTCTTAACCCAAAACTTAGCAGATGAACACGCCCTCTGAGTTTGGAACTTTCCAATCATTGTTGGGTGGGCGTGGGCATTGATAAGGAGCATGACGTCATAATACTACCCAGAATGCACTTTTGCTACTGATGTCGTATTAACTGCTCATATCTAGGTGGCACTGTTGTATAAGCAATAGGCATCATACCATTAAGGGTTAACTCATACATGCCTAATATTTTCACTACTACACCTCTGACGTCTAGAGGCCTTGTCTCAGGGCCGAGGAACAAACTTGGATACATGAATGTATACTTTGAGGAACATCTAGACAATTCTCACACTGTGAAATTCATGTTCAGATATGAAAAACAATGAAGTCTCAGAATCTGCAGGTGCGGTGTATCTTCTAACTCTCTAAATGTATAATATATTGTTACTATAACACTAGCTTTTGAGCAGCACAGTAATCTTCTCATGGACTTACTTTGGCCTACATGAAAATCCATACAAAACAGTGAATATAAATCAACATTGCTCTTAAAGGCAATGAATACCCATTATAACTAAAATAAGTAGATATAACTGTTTACACTTATGAAAAAGCACAACAAGAGGCACAGCACACCAACATCAAAACCTCATCCCAACTGTGAAGTATGGTGGTGGGGGCATCATGGTTTGGGGCTGCTTTGCTGTATCAGGGCCTGGACGGATTGCTATCCTCAAAGGAAAAACGACCCAAAGCATAGAAGTAAATCAACAACAGAATGGCTTAAACAGAAGAAAATACGCCTTCTGGAGTGGCCCAGTCAGAGTCCTGACCTCAACCCGATTGAGATGCTGTGGCATGACCTCAAGAAAGCGATTCACACTAGACATCCCAAGAATATTGCTGAACTGAAACAGTTCTGTAAAGAGGAATGGTCAAGAACTACTCCTGACCGTTATGCACGTCTGATCTGCAACTACAGGAAACGTTTGGTTGAAGTTATTGCTGCCAAAGGAGGTTCAACCAGTTATTAAATCCAAGGGTTCACATACTTTTTCCACCTGCACTGTGAATGTTTACATGGTGTGTTCAATAAAAACATGGTAACATTTAATTCTTTGTGTGTTATTAGTTTAAGCAGACTGTGATTGTCTATTGTTGTGACTTAGATGAAGATCAGATCACATTTTATGACCAATTTGTGCAGAAATCCATATCATTCCAAAGGGTTCACATACTTTTTCTTGCAACTGTATATATATAAATCTCCATATACATATATATAGAAATTAATTTTGAGCAGAGTACGTTTGTAGCTGGTTCCTACACTGCCCTGAATATTGTAGGCTTAAGTAAGTCCAAAGTGAGGCAGTATCTTTAGTGATAGGGACCCATCTGCAGAAGCCACCTTGACGCCTGGTAGGTGGGCCCGACACGTATGTGCGCTAAGAGCTTCCATTATTCATTTATACTCATTTATAGTCAGTATTGTACCACTTTTATCTAGAATTACCCCCATTTCTTAGCTCTATTGTTTGTATATATAACGGTGTGCAGCCATTTTGTTTTTTGTAATTATGTTTGCTTCATGGATATGCACCTGTGATTCTGAAGATTTTAGTCTAAATTTTCTTGCAATATTTTGGGGGTGGCACCCCTTTCAGACTGGACACGCCCATCTACCTGGGACTTCTGAGCAGAGTACATTTGTAGCTGGTTCCTACACTGCCCTGAATATTGTAGGCTTAAGTAAGTCCAAAGTGAGACAGTATCTTTAGTGATAGGGACCCATCTGCGGAAGCCACCTTGACGCCTGGTAGTTGGGCCTGACACGTATGTGCGCTTCCATTATTCATTTATACTCATTTATAGTCGGTATTGTACCACTTTTATCTAGAATGACCCCCATTTCTTAGCTCTATTGTTTGTATATATAACGGTGTGCAGACATTTTGTTTTTAGAAATCAATTTTAGTTAGGTAGTGTTAGTGTCGGTTTGTGCGTGCATCCAGCAATTTTTTTATTATTTTTTCTTTTCTCTATATTTTCACATTTATAACAAGCCTTGTCACGTGTGAAAACACTACATACACACCCCATACTAAATAAAGTTTTACACATTTCACACAAAACACCTCAATAAACTAAAAATGGCCCGTCCGTCCCAACGAGTTTACTCAGCTAAAGAGGCATACGCCTATCTTGCCAGTGAGGGAGAAGAGGATTCCACTTTCTTCTACTCCTATACCCCCTCATCATCATCATCATCTGCTGATGAGGGACCCTCTAGAAGGCCCCCCAGGGTAGCAGCGGAGGCAGCCCCCCAGAGTGACCCCATATGGACCCCACCCCCTGACGATTATCAACCCCAAATTCCAGATTTTGTGGGTAACTCCGGAATACAGATAGACAGTGCAGGCTTCACAGAACAAGTTTTTTTCAAAAAATGTGGGGTGCATTTTGTCCTGTTACCCCTTGTGAAAGTGAAAAATGTGGGTGTAAAGCAAGTTTTTCTGGAAAAAATTGTAATTTTTTATTTTCACAGCCAAGCGTTTTCTAATTCTGAGAAACGCCTGATGGGTCAAAGTACTCACTACACACCTTGAAATGTTCCTTGAGGGGTGTAGTTTCTGGAATGGGGCCACTTTTTGGGGGTTTCCACTCTAGGGGCACCTCAGGGTGTCTTTATATGCGACATAGCTCCCAATTACCACTCCAGCTAAATCCTCTCTCCTAACCGCCATATGGTGCTCCTTCCACTCTGAAGCCTGCCGTGCGTTCATTCATAATTTTTTGAGCACATATGGGGTGTTGGCGTATTCTAGGGGAAATGGGGAGCAAGATGTGGGGTGAATTTTGTCCTGTTACCCCTTGTGAAAGTGAAAAATGTCGGTGTAAAGCAACTTTTTCTGCAAAAAAATTGTCATATTTTTTTCTCCCAGCCAAGTGTTTCCTAATTCTGTGAAACGCCTGATGGGTCAAAGTACTCACTACACACCTTGAAATATTCCTTGAGGGGTGAAGTTTCTGTAATGGGATCACTTTTTGGGGGTTTTCTCCTCTCTAGGGCCACCTCAGGGTGTCTTAATATGTGACATAGCGCCCAATTACCATTCCAGCAAAATCATCTCTCCTAACCGCCATATGGTGCTCCTTCCACTCTGAAGCCTGCCGTGCGGCTATACATCATTTTGTGAGCACATGTTGGGTGTTGGTGTATTCGGGGGGAAATGGGGAACAAAATGTGGGGTGCATTTTGTCCTGTTACTCCTTGTGAAAGTGAAAAATGTGGGTGTAAAGTTTTTCTGGAAAAAATTGTAATTTTTTTATTTCACAGCCAAGCGTTTCCTAATTCTGTGAAACGCCTAATGAGTCAAAGTACTCACCACACACCTTGAAATATTCCTTGATGGGTGTAGTTTCTGGAATGGGATCACTTTTTGGGGGTTTCTACTCTAGGGCCACCTCAGGGTGTGTTCAATTGCAAGATGGCGCCTGTCAATTATTCTGGAAAAATCTGCCTTCCAGAAGCCATTTGGTGCTCCTTTCCTTCTGACCCCTGTGGTACGCCCATATAGCAGTCTACAAGCACATATTGGGTATTGGTGTAATCAGGAGAAAATGGGTAATAAATTAGGGGGTGCATTTTCTCCAGTTCCCCCTTGTGAAATTAAAAATGTGGGCCTAAATTCCATTTGTCTGGGGGAAAAAAGAATTTTTCATTATTACAGCCAATTCCATTAATCACCTTTCAGGACAAAGTTCTCACTACACATCTTGAAATGTTCCTTGAGGGGTGTAGTTTCCAGTATGGGGTCACTTTTAAGGGGTTTCCACTCTAGGGCCATGTCTTCATATGCGACATAGCTCCCAATTACCATTCCAGCTAAATCCGCTCTCCAAAATCCATATGGTGCTCCTTCCACTCTGAAGCCTGCTGTGCGCCCATAAATATATTTTTGAGCACATATGGGGTGTTTCTGTAAACTCTAGATTCAGGTTAATAGATTTTGAGCTTTGTTTGACTGTTAACCCTTAATGTGTTGCAGAAAAAATTGATTAAAATTTAAAATCTTCTAAAAAAAGTGAAATTTTGAAATTTCATTCCCATTTTCATTTAATTCTCCTGGGGCACCTAAAGGGTTAACAAAGTTTATACAATCAGTTTTGAATAGCTTGAGGGGTGTAGTTTCTAAAATGGGTGTGATTTATGGGTGGTTTCTAATATGTGAGCCCCAGAAAGTGACTTCATAACTGAACTGATCATGGAAAAATTGGGGTTTGGAAATGCTCTTAAAAATTTTAAGATTTGCTTCTAAACTTCTAAGCCTTCTAACGTTCCCAAAAAATAAAATGTCATTTTCAAAATGATCCAAACATGAAGTAGACATATGGGGAATGTAAAGTAATAACTATTTTAGGAGTTATTACTATCTATTATAAAAGTAGAGAAATTTAAATTTGGAAATTTGCTAATTTTTCCTTTTTTTGTCAATTTGGTATTATTTTTATAAATAAAAATATGAATTTTTGACTCCATTTTACCACTGTCTTGAAGTACAATATGTGACAAGAAAACTATCTCAGAATGGCCTCGATATGTAAAAGAGTTTTAAAGTTATTACCACATAAAGTGACACATGTCATATTTGCTAAAAATGGACTGGTCCTTAAGGTAATAATATTGCAGGGTCCTGAAGGGGTTAAGTGAAACAAAATAAGAGTATTGCAGGTTTGATACCTTTTAATGGCTAACAAATATAGAAGTAATGATGTTATATAGCAAGCTTTCGAGACATCACCAGTCCCTTCATTAGGCGTACTGCAAGAATATATGAAGAAACAGCAATATACAGTATATACAATAAGAACAGAGACATGGGGGAATGAATGGACATTTGAAAAATAACAGAACAACATATGAAAGATCTTGAGAATGAGTCCTTAATTATCTTACAGATAAGGGGTGTGAAAGCTATAAATTATGGTCTCTAAATTCATGTTATCTCAGAGACCTGGTGCCCTGACTATGTCTATAGAAGACTCTTTAGATCTTGTAGTGTGTCATAAATCCCGGGGACAAATTCAGTCCAGTATTCAAAGTGTCAAGCAGTGTTATAAATTTGTATTCCCAAATTCTTCTAGCTCTTTGGGATTTGAAGTGACCTTTTAATATGAGAACTTTCATGAGTTTTTCATTGTGTCCTATGCTACAGAAATGCTTAGCCACAGTAAAGTGTAGCTTCTCTTTAATTGTGTGGCAGTGGGACCTCATCCATGCATTTGTTAGCAAAACAGTTATGGACACTATAATATTTTGCCCTGTTCAACTGCACAGTGATGCAAAATTTATCATAACAAATAGCTTCTGTTAGCTGTTGCATTACATAGTGTCAGTATTAGGCCTTGGTTAAATATTTTGCACTGTTCAACTGTGTACTGGAGCAAAATTTATCATAGCGAATGCATTCTGTTACCTGTTGTATTACATAGCATCAGTATTAGGCAATGGTTAAATATTTTGCCATGTTCAAATGCGCAGTGGAGCCAAATTTATTATAGTGAATGCATTATATTAGCTGTTGTTTTACATAGCATTATTATTAGGCCACAGTTAAATACAGTATTTTGCCCTGTTCAACTGTGCAGTGGAGCGAAACTTATCATAGTGAATGGCTTTTGTTAGCTGTTGTGTTACATAGCAACAGTATTAGGCCACAGTTAAAGATCCAACTACTATCTTCTTAACTTCATAAATCTTTAATACACGCTGGAGCTTTAATTACTGCAGCTGCAGGTGTAATATATCGCCACGTGCAACACATTCTACCACACCGACATTCAGAGTTAGTCCATTATTTTAATGATACAGTTAGTTAAATATTTCGCCCTGTACAAGTGTGCAGCAGACCCAAATTATCATCGCTAATATGATCTGTTAGGAAAAAAGAAATTCTGTGTCCGTATTGCAATTCCCAATCCCTATGACAAAAGGCGTTGAACGGGTTACCCGTACCTGAAGACGAATGGTAAACACATGGCGATCCCTTCAGTGTAACGTGCGTGCAGCCCGGAATATCTAAGAGCATCACAAACCTGTTATTGCTAAACTTCACCTGTCCTTCGAAGATGTTGGACACGGACTGCCTGGGGTCACGTTGGTTATCGGAATGAACCACACAAATCACTCCACCAACTTGAACCAAATTCATCGTAGCTAATACGCTCTTTTAGCTAAAAAATTAGTCTGTGTTGTTATTGTAATCATTTATGATCAGAACTATGACGGTATTACTAGACAAATCCCTCCAACAACTGGACTCAAAAATCATAATTCCTAGCTAACACGTTTTGTTAGCGAAAAAATTATTCTGCGAACCTCCGACTTTTCTTGATTAATGAAAACATTTTTGGCAAATGCTTTCACTTTGGTTTGTCTTGCGCCGGTCCAAGAATTTTACCATTAGCGGCGCTATATGGATGCACCCAGGGGTCTCTCTTAATCATGGCCCCAGTTACGAAAACCAACAAATTAAAACCAGAGTACTATTCCATTATTCCTAGCTGAAGTATTCAGGTGGCCAAGCCTGCTTTGAACACCCAATTTGTTTCAAAATAAATGCTTCGGGCCCTCGGGACATTCAGTCAAGAGCATCGAGTAATTGCAGAAAGGCAGGGGCTGTGAATCTGCAGCTAACAGAAGGCATTAGCTATGAATCTTGGTGCACTGCACAGTTATGTACACTCCAGGGTTGCCAACTGTCTAGAAATTTCTAGACGGTGTAAAAATTGATTACTTTTTCCTGTGTCAGTGAAAACAAAATAGATGTGTCCATTCTTTTTTTTGGATAATTTTGTTGTTAATTGTCATTTTACAACTCACAGTAAATGATCATAATTAGAGGTTATCAGTATATTGAGCTATAGACATGTATTACTTATGAATAATCTTTATTGTTTATTATGTTTTGTTTTTTTTAAACAGTTTTTATTGAGCAAATCAATAAAGTACAAAATTAGAATAGTGAAGGGAAGACAAGTCTCCACTACTCTTGCATAGGACATAAACAAAACAACAGAATACAGAGTATAGGTCTGTCGAATGAGTTGTAAGTATTACAGCTTTATCAAAAAGGTAAGTCACTGGAAAGACGTCAAGTGGATAAGACGGAAAATGATCACCAATCATTGCTTCAAGGTGTCACTGTGTATCGCATTTCGTCACATCCGAGACGGGTTAAACTAGGGAGGGCAATGCCCCTATAAAAATTCGGGAATAGGGAGATAGTGGAAATGGAGGGATACATTGAGTGTAACTGGCTCGCAGGAAAGAACATTAACTGCAAGATATTGTCTAATAACCTCTAAAGGAGACCTATCGCTCCCAGACCTTCATAAATTTGTGGTGAGATCTCAGTTCCCAAAAGGATAGCTCCTCTAGCCGGTAAATCTGGTCAATCTTCTGGAACCACTGTTTTATAGGGGGTAGATCAGTGGATAACCATAGCAGAGTAATCAGCAATTTGGCAGCATTTATTTTTTAAAGAGCGCCACATTTGATGAAGGAGGGTCTCGTGGGAAAAGATTCAGGAGAGCTGCTTCAGGTGTTGGAGTAATATCAGATCCACATATTTCATTACATGTTTGAAAAATCTTATCCCACCATTTTGACAATGTTGGGCACGTCCACCATATGTGGAGGAAGGTGCCTCTCTGTTTTAAACATCTCCAACATGTGTCTGAGGCTGAAGTCGAGTACAAACATGTTTTGTCAGGGGTTTTATACCACCTTGTGATAATTTTATAATTATTCTCCTGGATCTTGACACATCTCGAGGCCTTGTGTGAGGAGTTAAAAATAGTATTGGTATCAACCGGGGATAAACATTTATCTAAATCTTTTTCCCATGATCTAATAAAAGCTGGTGTTAGGGCGAACAGAGGAGTCCTCAATCTATTATACCACTATGATATCAATTTATGAGGTGTGGGATCTTGAGTGACAATGTGCTCGAACCAAGTTATGGGGCGTAACAAAGTATGCAAATTGGCATTTTGAGACATGTAGGCTCGTAGAAAATGAAGCCCAACAAAGCTGGAGCCTGGTATTTTCAAAAGATCGCCCATTTCTTTTATGGAAAGTAATTGGCCATTGCTGTAAAGATCCGACAATCTTAAATTAGACCGACTAATCTCAGTGGGAAGGCTGCTTTTTAAGGCCTGGGGAGCTAAGTGGAAAACATCACCCACTCTGAGAGTAGGGGACGTTAGTGGGGAGTTCAAGGGGGTGTTTTGCAAGGTGTACCATGCGTGCAGGGTAGCCTTCATGATCGGGGTGAAGTTTGGGTGACTAGGTACTTGGGATATGCGACCTAATAGGGTCGCTTTGAAAGGAAGTCCAAGCAAGGATTCTTCCATCGGGACCCAGGATTTCTGTTTGGGGGCAGATAACCAGTCTACTACTCTTGTGAGTAGGACAACTCGACCGTATAATTCGGGGTCTGGCAAGGATATATTCCCTCTCTCCCTCGGGTAAGACAGCAATTTATATGATAGTCTAGCCTTTTTCTTGTTCCATATGAAGGATCGGAACATGGATCTAAGTTTTGAGTAGTATGTGGAGGGAACGGAGATTGGTAAAGTCTGCTGAAGATAAGTGAGTTTAGGAAGGATGAGAGAGAGTAGGATATTTTTCCTTCCAAACCACGAAAGTGTAGGGACATCCAGGGAAGTTAAGTCCTCTGTTAACTTATTTTGGAGAGGGATATAGTTTAAGTTAAACAGTTGGTTTGGGTCAGTACTTATTTTCACCCCTAAGTAGGTTAGGAAAGGGAGAGACCAGTTAAAAGGCGAACAAGCCTCAAGGTGAGTCTTCACTGAGTTTTTAAGGCCAGTGGAGATTATCAATGATTTGTTGTGATTTACCTTAAAATTGGAGAGTGATCCATACGTTTCCAGGTGGCCATAAATCTTAGGAAGAGCTGTTTCGGGGTTACTCACTATTAAAAGTAGGTCATCCGCGAAGGCGGCAATTTTGTGCTGCTGGTCACCTAGAGATATTCCCTGGATGTCCCTATCCATCCGAATGGTCTGTAGAAGAGGTTCTAGGGCGAGGACAAACAGGAGAAGGGATAAGAGGCAGCCCTGACGGGTGCCATTGCGTATTTTAAAGGGGTCAGACAGGGTATCATTAACCCTGACTGAGGCTGAGGCATGGAGATACATAGCTTCTATGGCATGGATAAAAGGGGGGGGGGAATTGCGAGAACGCAACGCTGAATACATAAAAGACTAGTTGACTCTGTCGAAAGCCTTCTCTGCGTCTGTGCTAAGAAGGACTAGGGAAGGCCTTTTCTCTTGACATAGTGAATAATGTTAAGTATACGTGCCGTATTATCCTTCCCCTCTCTGTGTTTCACAAAACCTACCTGATCCCTGTGGATTAGTGAGGGAAGTAGTTTCGCCAATCTGTTCGCCAACATCTTGGCTAAAAGTTTCAAATCTATGTTGAGGAGGGAGATGGGCCTATAGTTGGAGCATAAAGAGTGGTCTTTACCCTCCTTGGGGATTAGTGTAATGTGAGCTCTAGTCATATCGGTAGACAGTGGCACACCTCGTAGAGAGTTATTGTAAACTGGCAAAAGGTGTGGGATCAGTTCTTCATGAAAAGACAGATAGTATGGTGTAGGGACCAGGGCATTTCCCTCTGGGGGAATTTTTAATAGCCTCCAAGAGTTCCTCAGAGGAGAAAGGAGAAGCTAAACGGATTTTGTCCTGATCCAAGATCGAGGAAAGGATCAAACCTTCTAAGTATAAACTAGAAAGCGACGTAGAATCTGTGATACCCGAGAGAGAGTGTGTAGGATTGAGGTTATAAAGGGATTCGTAATAATCTCTAAATAAAGAGGCTATTTTATTTGATTCAAAAGTTAATTCACCATCTGGGGTTTTTAATTTGTGTACATAGTTATGTAATTTCCTACTTTTGAGCCTGGACATCATGTAGCGGGAGGCTTTATTTCCGTGAGCAAATATTTTGTATTGGGAGTGCAGATAAAGCTTGGCAGATGCCGCATTCAAAAGGTTTTTGAGGGAGGCTCTACACGAGGATAATTCCTGTAGGTGAGATTCCAACACAGACCTTTTGTGAGCCATTCCAGGAAACTAATTTTTTCATGCAGGGAATCTATCTGTTTTTGTCTTTCTTTTTTGAGGTGAGCCCCCAGACTAATACAGTGGCCCCTTATAAACGTTTTATGGGCGTCCCAAATTGTCTGTGGGGAAACCTCAGGGGTACAGTTTGTATTGAAGTATTCTCCTAGAAGGCATTTCAGTTTAGATCTACTATCCGGAGAGCTAATGAGCTGTTCATTAAATCGCCAATGGCTAGTGGGTCTATGGGTGAGGGGGGACTTCATATGAAGGTATATGGGAGCGTGATCTGAAAGGATGATGGATCCAATATCTGCCTTAGAGCACAACTGGAGATGTTCCTTTGAAATAAACAGATAGTCTAGCCGTTGATATGACTTATGTAATGGAGAGTAAAAGGTATAGTCTCTAGATTCTGGATGTATGGTACGCCAGACATCAATCAAATGGGCCTTGGCTAGGGTACATAACAGAGAGCGAATGCCCTTCTGGGATTGGGCAGACTTGCGGGAAGAGGAGTCGATAAGGGGGTTGAGGACAAGATTTAAATCACCCCCTATCACCGTAAAACCAGCTCTAAAAGATTCAAATTTTTGTAATAATGATTTAAGCCAGGGTATCTGGCGACTATTCGGGGTGTAAACATTCACAAAGGAATAAAGGTGTTGGCCTATCTTCCCTTTGACCATATAAACCGACCATCAGGGTCACATATTTGATCATCTAAGATAAAGGGGACCTTGCCCTGAAAACCAATGCTATCTCCACTAGAGTTAGACGTAGAAGAGCCACAATGATACCAATTAGGGTAAAATGAAAAGGATAGGTTGGGGAAGTGATGGGTCTTAAAGTGTGTTTCCTGCAGGAAAACAATGTTCGCTTTATCTTTCCTCAATATCCCAAAAATCTGGCTCCGCTTGGATGGCGAATTGCAACCCTTTACGTTATAAGAGGCAATTTTAAGAGCCATCATGGGGGTAAAGAGGAGAGGCAAAGTGCTGGAACATGTAAGCCTGACAGCCAGTTACAATATGGAATTGTGTAGAGTACTTATCATCTGGTCGAATTGAAAGGTCGAAGCCTAGGTGATGGGACGGCCCGTCTCGGATGGACACTGCTCCATATAATGAGAGACCTGTATAAAAAAGAATAAAACATATTGAGAATGAACAAAAGAAAAACAAAAACAGAATTAACATATAGGTCCTGGGTGACCTGAAGAGAGGGGGGAAGTGGCATTTGCCAAATTTGGACCCGGCTCTCTTAAGGCTAATGTCAGTGCAGTCGCTCGGTTGAGATTATAGCATATATAGGGTAAAAGAGAATGGGCGTGTCAAACCCTAAATTCCTTCAACAGGACACTAGGTTTAGTGGTACGTAAAGGAGGGGAGGGGAGCAGGCATATGAGTAGTGGGGATATAAGTGGCGATTTGAGGGGGGAAGGGAAGATAGTAGAATACAGTAAGAAGGGAGACTTGAAGATTAGAGGATGTCCTGAATTAAGGTAGAATTCCAGATCATATGATTCCAGGGTAAGAGTCACTGGAATATGGAGTAGTAACCCGAGGGGCCTAATTTTACATGTGGAGTAGGGAAAAGCCAGGTTAGCTCTTAGGCATTGGGAACCCAGCATAGTGTTGTAGTTCGGTCTGCATCAAGAACCTCACAAGGGATTGCTAAATACACAATTTAACCCTAGAGCGCTGAGTTTTATGGTGCTGGCTAGACAGTGAGTCATCGCATATGAAAAGGAGCACTGAAGCAATGTGTAGTCAGGACCACCTACAGGGTTTGCTGAATACATAAGTTAGCCCTAAGGCGCTGAGAACATATTATAGCATAATGGAGCCGGCTGCACATTGAGTCATCGCAGATATAAAAGAGCACTGAAGCAATGTGCAGTCGGGGACACCACCAGGGGTTACTGAATATATAAGTTAGCCCGAAGGCGCTGAGGACATATTATGGCTTCATGAAGCCGGCTACATATTGAGTCAACGCAGATAAAAAGAGCGCTGAGGTAACTCGCAGATGACACTACCACCAGAAGTTGCTGAATATATAAGCTAGCCCTGAGGCGCTGAAAACATAATATGTCAAATAGTATTAGAGATACCGCAGGACCTGTAATGAAGGGGGGGTATGATGTGAAGTGCCACCGGAATATTCGGCACATAATATCGAGAGCTCAGCATAGCCTGGTGACGCGATGCGTATCATAGGGTCAAGAAAATCCAGTCGCATCATGCGACCACATACTTAGGAAAGAATCGGAACTTATGACTTCATCGGATAAGTCGCATCGCGTCAACCAGAAAACGCAGAGTATCCAAGGTGGCTAGATGGCTCTAATACCTCGATAAGGTGTAACAGCTACAGGTTAGTTAAGAAACAGAATATATCGTATATGATCTAGTAAACAGGAGATAACCTAGTAGAGGTCGGAAGATGGTAAATAAATCTTATATCCTGGCGACATTTAAGACCATACAAAGCTACTGAGTTCTAAGTGCTGGTTGAGGCATATTAACAGAATGCTGGGTATCACTCATGGAGTCAGTCTCGGGATTTCAGGATGAACCTCAAAGAAGGGTAGAAGGTGGAAGCGTCAGGGATCATACCCAGAGACGCATTACAGGAGGCAGGGACATGGATAAGGGGAGAAAAGATTGAAAGGCTTATACTCATCCAACATGACAACAGGTGAGGAGAAGTAGTGAGTCCCATTTTCAGAAGACGTCAGCAGCTATGCGCCTCGGGGTAAGAGGTTGATTTTTCTTCTTCTCCTTTTGCCTTTGGGCTTTGGGGGTACCTTTTGTTTCAAATGGCATCACTCTGGGGAGTTTCGGCAATGATGTAAGGTCCTGGACAGCGTCCCAATCCTCAATGTCCAGGGGGTTTATATCCAAAAGATCGAATGCAGGGCCTAAGTCCAGATGCGACTTGATGGTGATCCGCCTGCCTTGGTGAGAAAAGGACAATCCGAACGGGAACTGCCACCGGTAAAGGATCTTATGGCTTCTGAGCCAATCAGTGAGGGGTTTGAGAGTCCTTCTTTTCTGGAGAGTCAACGTAGGCAGATCTTGAAATATATTAATCGGCACCCCATTGTATTTAGCTCCACCTGGCAGACGAGCTTTGTTAATTATAGCCTCTTTATCCTGAAAGTGGAGAAATCGGCAGATGATGTCTCTAGGGGGCTCATTGCCTTGTGGTTTCGGGCGTAAAGCCTGATGGGCTCTCTCTATTACAATAGAAGCGGAGCGTTCTGGGCCTAGTAGACCTTTGCATATCTCTTTTACAATGGCTGAAGAATCTTGAGAGGATTCCGTCTCTGGGACCCCTCTGAAACGAAGGTTGTTCCTTCTCCCGCGATTTTCCTGGTCCTCCAGGGCATTGAACGCATCGTTGAGGTGCGATTGGCATTTCTGTAGGCTGATGGCTGTTGCAGCCTGGAAATCCAGGATCGCGGCCTGGTTGTTCTCCAGGGCTTCCACCCTGCCGCCCACATGTCTAACGTCTTGTCTTAGCGAGGAGAGTTCACTGACAAGCGGCTCCATTGCTCTTTGGAGTGCAGAATACAGATATTTTCTGGAGATCGGGAGGTGTTTACGGTGTCTTTGGTCTTCAACATCACTACCGTCAGCTTGCAGCTCGGCATCACTCTCCTCCATTTCTCTGCTTGCCTCCGGCTCCATCTTAGCTTCCCGCGCTGCACAAACTGCTGCGGCCTTTTTGATGAACTTGTCCATATCACCGCAGTTCGACGGGTGCTTGTGGGGAAGGGACGAGTCCCCTGCTTTTTGCTGGCCGATTTTGCCCATAATTTATGCCGAACAACTAACGTTAGCTGGTATAGAGCCGGGTCTGAGCAGCAGTGCTCAAGCGCACACGTCCATTCCGGTCTGGCACTAGCTAAGCCCCCAATGTTCATTATGGTTTTTAAATGTGTCCGTAAAAAGTTTGGCTGCCATCATTTTGGGATAAATTGTCCAGGAAAAAGAAAGATTCTAGATGACAACCCTGGCACACAGTGATAAATTAGACCTGCCTGTAATACTGATGGCATTACTGATGGCTTCTCTGTTATAGGAGCAGAAGAAAGAAAGTAATGGAACCGCTGGAAATGTCAAATGGCAGTAAAAGACAGCGACTGACAGACACCATTCATTAATATTATTACTGGACAGAAGAAAGTCACTCTGACAGCCACAACCAATTTTATCAAACGCTACATAACTTTGCAGTGCAACATAATTCATTCTGTTACCGAAAATTTTATTCTGCGTTACTATGACAGCCAGGACAAATTTTAAACAAATTGTATGTGAATGTGCAGTGCAACAAAATTTTAACCCATGTGAATCCTTCCATAAGGTCCAGGGTCCCTCTATGCTATGAACCGAGTGCTATTTCACTAAATAAATGTATTAGAGTTTAAACCAGATGGAACAGGGGATGTTGCTGGTATGGGGTAACAGCAAGTGAAGGATTAAAAGTCTTGGACCGCCATTACAGCTGGTCACTGACATTAGTGCTGAGTGTCTGCTCTTTAAAGCAGCAGACACCCCGCGACCATGGCACCTGCATTTTTAAATGCCTGGCCTCCAACGTAAATATACTGTCAGTGGTCGGGTAAGGATTAACTTCCAGGCAGTCACACTGAGGAATTCATTCATAGAAAATCAAAGTTCTTGTCTAAGTTAGGCGAATCGGCCAAATAGAATTTTTCAACAATTCACTCATCTCTAATTATAATATTGCAGCATACTAAAGAAAAGTATACAAAAAAAGTGTACATTACAGTATATCTAAAAGAAGGAATAAAAAAGTGCTATGATACAATAAACATTATGGATTTGCTTGATAACACCTTACTTGTGGATTACTGTAGTCTCGAAAGACAAGAAGACATTTAAAGAAGCACTCCCACAAAAAATATATATTTATATATATTCTCTGACTTGTTAAAAAGGTACATGATATAAACTGTAGTGAAGGTAATCTTCTTGCCATTGACTGTGAGCTCATCCTCAGCTGTGCCATGTGACTCTCCAAATAAAACAGCATCTTATGTGTGGGCAGGAAGCTAGTATCTCTATGGGAGCCTCAAACTTAGGCCTCATGCACACGACCGTTGTGTGCACCCGTGGCCGTTGTGCCGTTTTCCATTTTTTTTCGCGGACCCATTGACTTTCAATGGGTCCGTGGAAAAATCGGAAAATGCACCGTTTTGCAGCCGCATCCGTGATCCGTGTTTCCTGGGCGTGAAAAAAATAGGACCTGTCCTATTTTTTTCACGGCCAACGGTTCACGGACCCATTCAAGTCAATAGTTCCGTGAAAGAACACGGATGCACACAAGATTGGCATCCGTGTCCGTGATCCGTGGCCATAGGTTAGTTTTTATACAGACGGATCCGAAGACCCGTCTGCATAAAAGCTTTTTCAAAGCTGACTTTTCACTTCGTGAAAACTCAGAACCGACAGTATATTCTAACACAGAGGCGTTCCCATGGTGATGGGGACGCTTCAGGTTAGAATATACTAACAGAACTGTGTACATGACTGCCCCCTGCTGCCTGGAAGGTGCTGCCAGGCAGCAGGGGGCAGCCCCTTCCCCCTGTAGTTAACACATTAGTGGCCAGTGGCCCCCCCCCCTGTAGTTAACACATTGGTGGCCAGTGCGGCCGGCCCCCCCCCTCCCTCCCCTGTAGTTAATTTATTGGTGGCCAGTGCGGCCGGCCCCCCTCCCCTGTAGTTAACTCATTGGTGGCCAGTGGCCCCCCCCTCCCCTGTAGTTAACTCGTTGGTGGCCAGTGGGCCCCCCCCCTCCCTCCCCTGTAGTTAACTCGTAAGTGGCCAGTGGGCCTTCTCCCCTCCCTCCCCCTCCTAATTAAAATCTCCCCCCTATCATTGGTGGCAGCGGAGTGTACCGATCGGAGTCCCAGTTTAATCGCTGGGGCTCCGATCGGTAACCATGGCAACCAGGACGCTACTGCAGTCCCGGTTGCCATGGTTACTTAGCAATTTGTAGAACCATTATACTTACCTGCGAGCTGCGATGGTCTGCGTCCGGCCGGGAGCTCCTCCTACTGGTAAGTGACAGGTCCGGCCAGGAGCTCCTCCTACTGGTAAGTGACAGGTCATGTCACTTACCAGTAGGAGGAGCTCCCGGCCGGACCTGTCACTTACCAGTAGGAGGAGCTCCCGGCCGGACGCAGGGATCGCAGCTAGCAGGTAAGTATAATGGTTCTACAAATTGCTAAGTAACCATGGCAACCGGGACTGCAGTAGCGTCCTGGTTGCCATGGTTACCGATCGGAGCCCCAGCGATTAAACTGGGACTCTGATCGGTACACTCCGCTGCCACCAATGATAGGGAGGAGAGTTTAATTAGGAGGGGGAGGGAGGGGAGAAGGCCCACTGGCCACCAACGAGTGGGGGGTGGCCACACTGGCCACCAATGTGTTAACTACAGGGGGGGGGGCTGCCCCCTGCTGCCTGGCAGCACCTGCCAGGCAGCAGGGGGCAGTCATGTACACAGTTCTTTTAGTATAGTCTAACCTGAAGCGTCCCCATCACCATGGGAACGCCTCTGTGTTAGAATATACTGTCGGATTTGAGTTTCACGATGTAACTCAATTATATTCTAACATAGAGGCGTTCCCATGGTGATGGGGACGCTTCAAGTTAAAATATACCATCGGATTGGAGAAAATATTAACTCCTGACTTTACATTGAAAGTCAATGGGGGACGGATCCGTTTGAAATTGCACCATATTGTGTCAACGTCAAACATATCCGTCCCCATTGACTTGCATTGTAATTCAGGACGGATCCGTTTGGCTCCGCACGGCCAGGCGGACACCAAAACGACTTTTTTTTCATGTCCGTGGATCCTCCAAAAATCAAGGAAGACCCACGGACGAAAAAACGGTCACGGATCACGGAAAAACGGAAACCCGTTTGGCGGACCGCAAAAAAATACGGTCGTGTGCATGAGGCCTTAGTCTCATGAGGCCTTACCGATCAGAGCCCCAGCGATTAAACTGGGACTCCGATCGGTACACTCCGCTGCCACCAATGATAGGAGGGAGATTTTAATTAGGAGGGGGAGGGAGGGGAGAAGGCCCACTGGCCACCAACGAGTTAACTACAGGGGAGGGAGGGGGGGGCCCACTGGCCACCAACGAGTTAACTACAGGGGAGGGAGGGGGGCCGGCCGCACTGGCCACTAATGAGTTAACTACAGGGGAGGGGGGGGCCCACTGGCCACCAATGAGTTAACTACAGGGGAGGGGGGGGGCCGGCCGCACTGGCCACCAATGAAATAACTACAGGGGAGGGAGGGGGGGGGGCCGGCCACACTGGCCACCAATGTGTTAACTACAGGGGGGGGGGCTGCCCCCTGCTGCCTGGCAGCACCTGCCAGGCAGCAGGGGGCAGTCATGTACCCCGTTTTGCGGACCGCAAAAAAATACGGTCGTGTGCATGAGGCCTTAGTCTCATAGAAATGAATAGAGAAATAATTGACTCCCTGTCCTGTGTCAGTTGGAGAGTCACATGACACAACAGAGGAGCAGAAGAGAGGTTATAACTCACAAATACAGTCACTGGTAAGATTACATTCACTACAAGTTTCATTATGCACCATTCTTATAGGCCGAAAATAAAGATTTTTGTGGGAGTGCTTCTTTTTAAAAAAAAATTTTTTATATAATTTATTTATTCGATTTATTTCCTTTACAACACCAAGTTAATACCAAACACAATACCCGATCCGAGTACATCCATCCATACATATTCTGCTAACATAGCAGGTATAATGAGTTATATGTCACTTTGAGCAGGAAAAAAAAAAACAGATCCAATACATAATACATAGTCTATACCAGGCATCCTCAAACTGCGGCCCTCCAGCTGTTGCAAAACTACAACACCCAGCATGCCCGAACAGCTTACAGATATCAGCCAACAGCAGGGCATTGTGGGAGTTGTAGTTTTACAACAGCTGGAGGGCCGCAGTTTGAGGATGCCTGGTCTATACTGTTATAACAAAGATCACTCACTCCCTGCTCAGTTCCATATTACATTGGACTCGGATCTCCCACTGTCTATCCGGACTTATCAACCGTGCCCCCCCAACCCCCCATAATGGTCATCTCGGTGGACGTCGCTAATGATCGCCCCAGTGTCTCCCCCCCTCCCCCATTCCGCTTCCTCCCTGGGCGGCAAAGGCGCTCATATAGCGCCCGCCGTAAATACCTCATATCTCTCCATCTTTACCAGAAGGTTTTTCCATTGCCTAATGCTAGGTGCTCTATTTGCTCCCCACTCTCTTGCAATACTAACTTTTGCCGCCGTAAGGCCTCTTAGGCTGGGTTCACACGGGCGAGACGGATTTGTTCAGGATGCATCCCGGGTGTATTGCGGCAAACCCGCGCGAGTAGGCACCCAATTGCAGTCAGTTTTGACTGCGATTGCGTTCCGTTGTTCAGTTTTTATCGCGCGGTTGCAATGTGTTTTGCACACGTGTGATAAAAAACTGAATGTGGTACCCAGACCTGAACTTCTTCACAGAAGTTCGGGTTTGGGTTAGGTGTTGTGTAGATTGTATTATTTTCCCTTATAACATGGTTATAAGGGAAATAATAGCATTCTGAATACAGAATGCATAGTACAATAGGGCTGGAGGGGTTAATAAAAATAATAAAAATTTTAACTCACCTTAATCCACTAGTTCGCGCAGCCGGCATCTCTTTTGTCTTTTTCTTTGAGGAATTGGACCTTTGATGACGTCACTGCGCTCATCACATGGTCCATCACATGCTCTTTTTACCATGGTGATGGATCATGTGACAGACCATGTGATAGCGCAGTGACGTCATCAAAGGTCCTTTTCCTGTGCACAGCAAAGAAGAAGACAGAAGAGAAGCCGGGCTGCACGAACAAGTGGATTAAGGTGAGTTAAATTATTTTTTATTTTTTTTAACCCCTCCAGCCCTATTGTACTATGCATTCTGTATTAAGATTGCTATTATTTTCCCTTATAACCATGTTATGCGGTGTCCCAATAGCTACAAATTTTTTGAAGGCCTCAGACTCCACCAGCTTGTATGGTAAAAGCTGGCGGGCTAAGAGTTCCGACAAGCTAGCTGTCAGACGCCGGGCAAGGGGGTGACTCTGTGACATTGGCTTCTTACGCTCAAACATTTCCTTGACAGACACCTGACTGTGGGCAGATGAGCAGGAACTGCTGAAGGTGAGAGGCGGAGTGGCGGATGGTTGAGAGGGGGCCAGGAGGACAGCAGTGGTTGACGTGGCTGAAGATGCTGGACCAGGAGGAGGATGGTGGTTTTGAGTTTGTGTGCTGCTTGTACTCATCATGTGTTGATCCCATAGGCGTTTGTGATGTCCGATCATGTGCCTTCGCAAAGCAGTTGTACCTAGGTGGGTGTTGGACTTCCCACGACTCAGTTTCTTTTGGCACAGGTTGCAAATTGCATCGCTGTTATCAGAGGCAGACACACAAAAAAATGCCACACTGCTGAGCTTTGCAATGACGGCATTCTGGTGGTGGCAACAGCATGTGTTGATTGGCGTGCTGTCTGGCTGACCCAGGGTGCCGATACATGCTGTCTGACTGTGCCACTAGCTCCTTGCGACGCTAGGAGTGCTAATTTTTGGACATAATAGCAAAGACAAATTGATAATTACAATTTTATTTAAAATAATGCACCCAGAGAGAGGGTAATACATGACAACCCAATGATACAGGAAATAAAGTCACATCAGGCCAATTTACTAACTATCATAGATGGATAAACACACAATCTAGAATTAAATCCCTGACACAATATATTTAAACAGGTATCACCCCTAGGGAGCTCACATTACATAAAACACTAGCGAGTGCTCTGTAAAGTAATACTGTACATTAAATCCCAAATGAAAAACGGGGGGTTGTCCAGCCTTTCTTTGAGACGTTCCAATAGCACTTTATTTCGTATCAAAATTTAAAAACATCCAGGTACAGGTAATATTGGTTACCTGTACCTGGATGTTTTTAAATTTTGATACGAAATAAAGTGCTAGTGGAACTTCTCAAAGAAAGGCTGGATAACCCCACTTTTTTCATTCATACAAACCCTGCTCCCATTCCGGGTGAGGAAGCGGTCCGTGCCTCCATGATTGAAGTCTCCAGACAGGTGAGAGCTGCTCTGACTACCTTTGAATAGACATTAAATCCCAAATGGAACAAATGTTTCAATAGCTATAGCAACAATGATTATTGAAATATGGACATAAATATTAGATCAACAGTATGATTCCATAAAAGCGGCCCATGTAGAAATGAATATTTTGCCTAGAAACAACAAATACAATCAGGAAAGCACTTGCAGGAAATTGGACAAAGTAAAAAAGATGTACACAGTTAACACACAGGACAATTACCGGTATAATAAAACATCTACTTACAATCTCAATACAGTATACTGTACCAGTTTCCAATAAGTATTAAGCACTTGCTCAGGTTCCTTTTTTAGATCACACATCCATAGGCCAGACACACCAACAAATTCAAATCACAACTGCCTCAGCCAAAATATTATTAGTCATGACTCACATAGAGAGAGAAATACAGTATCACTACACTGTACATCACAAACCTTCACAAACCATGGTCATCACAGGTCCTGAACCATCTAAGAGTAAAGGAACTGCACTGGCAATGGTCTAGTTCCAAGGAAAATACAGTGTAATAACTGTCATGACCTCGTCAAAGGTACTTCACCCCCTTATGTATATAACATAATCGCAGGAGAAGCTCTTTGCCTCCATCTCCATTCTACCTGCTCCTGTCCTGCAAGTCCTCAAGAAAGGTAAGACATTTAATGGGGACAATGCTGCTGCCAGGGGTGAGGGGGCTGTTGTGTAACCCTATGAAGGAATCACTGAATGGTGATTGTGGGATGTGTGCATGGCATTCACCTAGTCACATGCTCCACACTGGGCTCAGGCTTGCAGCCTACGAAATCACTGGGCACGTTGCACTAATGAGTAATATGAGTTGTAGGCTGTGTGCTGCTCCAGTGCACACTTTCGGAGCACTTCTAGTAGCCCTGCAGCGAGGAATTCATTTTTTGTTTTGTTTTCTTTGGGGGAATTTTAGTGAGTGGAGTGTGTGTGTGTGTGGGGAGGGGGTGGGGGCAAAATAGGGATTGAGACTAGCCTCATAATGGAGGATTTTTATCGTGGAGGTTTAGGTGGTCATAGCAGACCCATGGGAATTTTGCTAGTACTGCTTAGAGTAGTACTAGTAAAACTCCCAAGGACCTGTTGTGCAAACTCCATTTAGGCTTCCTCAGTAAGAATCCTTCGTACTGACTTTATAACGACCAAGCATGTATGGCACTTGGTAAAATCTAACAGGAACATGTCAGTTACAGCCAGGGATCCTGAGGAGAAGACAGATGTGATTTACTATCACTTCTGCCTTCTCCATTGCTTGGTGCATAGCGCTCAATTCTCTAGTGCACCCAGTGATGCTGGGTTTAGCAGACCCTGATCATCTCTACCTGTGTAAAAGGGGAATGTCCACAAGTTCGGGGGAACCATATTTAGCTAGCTTATATTGCTACTTCATCTGAATTCACATGCTGCAATCTTTACCACTGTATGGGGATGAATGATTACTATTGCAATCAATCATCTGCATACAGATTCATTGATTGCCAGTAGCACAAACATACTGTATGTATATGCAGGGTATGTGCTGCCCACAAAAAATGATTTAAGGCACCCCATGGAAAGATGGAGAAGATCTATTGTTGAGTGATTTGCACTCGGGAACAAGCATTTGTAAAAGCATTCATTCCTGATAGTTTCCTGATTCTCAACACATGTAAGAGGGATCTTATTCAATAACTATTTGGTGGTGTTATCCAGTCATTATATGGTGATATTTAGTGTTGAGCTAACCAAAGCATTCAAAGTGGAATTTGGTCCGAAGTTTAGGAAAACTTTGATTCCCAATGAATCCGAATTTCCTCGCGTTTTGTGGTACAAATCAGCTTTTCCTAAAATGGTGGCTGCACGTGTTACAAAGTGAGAGTAAGAATAACGGGAATGGGAGATCACCCATAATGCTTTGCAGCTACCTAATCTGCAGATAGCCAACCCCTGTGATTTTACAGTCCTATGAAACCCATAGCCTGCGCGGTCTCTGCCATTGTCCTATGAGCTGAGCATAGGGAGTGATTCGGTAAGCGCTCATGCATTTTGGATCTATGCGTTTCATATCTTAAAGTGTGACCCTTACTCATGAGTAAGGGTCACACTTTAAGATCCAAAATGCGTAGACACTAACGCTGTGTGTCTGTACTGTGCCATTGGATATTTTATCGCTTTAAAGAATAAAGGCTATGTTCCTGATGACATATTCTCATGAATATTAGATGATGTGGAAAAGAAAGAAAAACAGATGACAGAATAAGGGCTCCCACCTGCAGGGCAGGAGAGCACTGGGGTTGGAGAAGTGGGTACGCCAGAGCTGATTAATATTCTGTGTTTATATTATCGGTAGGAGATTGCAGGCACGAACAGCAATAATATGCATAATGTCTCCTCACCTAACCTGTCAAACCCCACACCAGCAACAGCCCCTGTTTATAAGTGCCGTGCGGCCATTAACAATGAAGAAGGACTATACAGTGTGGTCTTCATTATTAAATGAAAGGCAGCTACAGGCTAATTGGCTGCATGGTTCTTCACCGCAGCATGGCCGGAACCCGCCTGCAGTACGTCTGCTCTGTGTGGTTGTACCCTAAGGCAGAGTGGCCTGGGTATGCCTGATATATAGTGATTTGTGAAGAATTAATTTGGAATTTCGGTCAACTCTAGTGATATTATTGAATCTCTATAGTGTGCATTAACCCTTTTATGATCCTGCTAATTTTAAACTTTTTTCATTGCACCATATAATACAGTACCATAGCTTGCATTGAAAAATTTGAAAAACATTCTTTGTGAAATTGAAAGAAAAAAAACAATGATGTCATGGTTTTTTGTTTTTGTTTTTTGGTATTCACTAAACACTAAAAAAAATTGTCATCTTTTTCTACTCTAAAAAATAAAAACCTATGAAAAGTTACCATTTTATTTGCATTGTCATATTCTGACAGCTATAATTTTTTATCTTACGGTCTACAGATGGAGGGCTTTTTGTACCATTTTTGGGATACATATGAGCTCTTGATCACTTTTTATTCATTATTTTAGGTGTAAGGTGACCACAAAATGGCAAATTATGCAAATTTATTTCCATTACGACATTCACCGTGCTAAAAAAATATATTATATTTTAATAGCTGGGGTCAGAGTCATTGGATGGAAATCACCTTGTGAGCCTGCTCCATACATGTCCTGCCCACCCATGACGGATTTATGGATTTATACATCGTGTGTCCGTTTAATCATTCACAGTGTGAGGATATTGTTTAGCTAATCAGATAATAAAAAAATAAAATTATGTAGATGAAAAACTCTTAAAGGGGTTACTCAAATCATTCCCATTGCTAATATAGCCCCAATGTATTCCTCAGCAGGGGAACCAGAGTTCAAATTGCCAACCTTTGCTGGATTATGGAGAAAGCAAGAGAGTTCAGAAAAACATCTACTTCTGCTTCATTGACTACACCAAAGCCTTTGATTGTGTGGATCACAATAAATTATGGCAAGTTCTTAAAGAGATGGGAGTAACGGATCTCCTAACATATCTCCTGAAAAACTTGTATGCAGGTCAAGAAGCAACTGTGAGAACTGTACATGGAACAACTGATTGGTTTAATATCGGAAAAGGAGTACGACAAGGCTGCATATTATCACCCTATTTATTTAACTTATATGCAGAATACAGCATCGCCAGGGAGGGACCAGAGGGGGCCATGGCCCCCCCTACATCATGCTGTGCCCCCCCATGTTTCCCCCCAACTAAAATGCCCCCCCCCCTAAGTGAGCCGCCGCCGCCACTTCCATTGCGCTCATCTCCTTTGTAATCTGCCTGTGCCAGCGGAGGTGCAGGGGAGGGAGAGGCGTGTGCCTTCCCCTTCCTCTGATAGGCTGCCGGCACTAGGCCGGCAGCCTATCAGAGGCCGGCGCAGGCGGAGCGATGACGTCATCGCGCCGCCTGAGCCTTACAGCGCGGGACACAGGAAGAGTCTGCATCGCATCACTGACACTGAGGTAAGTATAAGTGTTTTTTTTTTTGTTTTTTTTACAATAGTGTTACTGGCACATTGGGGGGGCTTATTACAATGGGGGGGGATTAATACTGGCACATGATGATGGGGGGGACTTAATACTGCCACATGATGGGGGGGACTTAATACTGGCACATGATGATGGGGGGGACTTAATACTGCCACATGATGGGGGGGACTTAATACTGGCACATGATGGGGGGGCTTAATACTGGCACATGATAGGGGGGCTTAATACTGGCACGATGGGGGGCTTAATACTGGCACATGATGGGGGGGCTTAATACTGGAACATGGGGGGCTTAATACTGGCACGTAATGGGGGGCTTATTACTGGCATGTAATGGGGGGGCTTATTACTAGCATGTAATGGGGGGGCTTATTACTGGCACGTGATGGGGGCTTATTACTGGCACATTGGGGGTCTTATTACTGGCACGTGATGGGGGGCTTATTACTGGCACGTGATGGGGGGCTTATTACTGGCACGTAATGGGGGGGCTTATTACTAGCACGTAATAGGGGGCTTATTACTGGCACGTGATGGGGGTCTTATTACTGGCACATTGGGGGGCTTATTACTGCCACGTGATGGGGGGCTTATTACTGGCACGTGATGGGGGCTTATTACTGGCACGTGATGGGAGGCTTATTACTAGCACGTAATGGGGGGGCTTATTACTGGCACGTGATGGGGGGCTTATTACTGGCACATTGAGGGGCTTATTACTGGCACGTGATGGGGGGCTTATTACTGGCACGTGATGGGGGGCTTATTACTGGCACGTGATGGGGGGCTTATTACTGGTACGTAATGGGGGGGTTTATTACTGGCACGTGATGGGGGCTTATTATTGGCACGTGATGGGGGCTTATTACTAGCAAGTAATGGGGGGGCTTATTACTGGCACGTGATGGGGCTCTTGTTACTGGCACGTGATGGGGGATTATTACTGGCACATTGGGGGGCTCTTGTTACTGGCAGTGGCACGTTATTGAGGGCACTTATTGCTGGCACATTATTGGTGGGCACTATAGGGGCATCTACTGAGGCCACAAAGAAGGGGTGTTTTATATGGAGGGCTCTGTACAGTAGCATTTTATACTGGGACACATTATGGTGGGTACTATGGAGAAGGGGAGACAGGAGTACTATGGAGTCATCTACGGGGGGCACTAAGAAGGGGTATTTTATACTTGCAAATTATGGGGGACACTGAGGGCATCTACTGGGGCACAATATATGGGGCATTTTATACTGGTACATTATGGGGGGCACTAGCAGGAAGGGGGGAGAGGAGCACTAGGGAGGCATTTACTGGGGCACTATATAGGGGTATTTTATACTGGCACATTATGGGGGACATTAGCTCAACTGGGGGCATAAGGGGGTATGTTTTGCACATTATAAGGATAATTATTTCTACTGGGGGGCATTATGGTGGGTTTTATTACTCCCCCATGGTATGACCCCCTAGTAGCAGCACCAGACTCTCCCTGCTCTGTGACCCCTCTGCCCCTTCTCCAAATCCTTATTATGAAATCTTTCTCAAATTAGGATAAAACACAACATCAGTTCCGCCGAGCCCCCGGCCAAGTGTTGAAGTGGCGTCCGAGATCCCCAAGGGCCGAGCCAAGTAACAGTAAGTTTTCATGTGAAATATGTTTATTTTATTTTATATATGTACACTCCTGTGAGAGGCGGGGAGGGAGATCTGTGGATGATACTGTTATAGGGAGGGAGATCTGTGGATGACACTGTTATGGAGGGAGAGATGGGGATGACACGGTCATGGGGTGGATCTGTGGATGACACATATAGCATAAGATGCGATATACGGTATGTGGCATCCACAGATCCCCCCCATAGCAGTGTCATCCACAGATCCCCCTCTCTATAAAAGTGTCATCCACAGACAGCTGGACTTTTCTTCCCTGTTGCGGTTTTAGGTATTGGGTAAAGTATTGCAGCATTTCTAAGCGTACTTGTGTAAATGTATCGTTGTTATAGCTGCCCCCCCCCCCTACTTTTGTCCTGGCCCCCAGTGTGCCTCCCCAAAATTTGAAAGCTAGAGACACCACTGGCAGAATATATAATCCAAAATGCTCGACTGGATAAAGCAAAAGCTGGAATTAGAATTGCTGGAATAAATATCAACAACCTCAGATATGCAGATGATATGCCTCTTATGGCAGAGAGCGAAGAATAATTAAGGAGCCTCTTGATGAGGGTGAAAGAGGAGAAAGCAAAAGTTGGTCTCAACATTAAAAAAACTTAAAACATTAAAAAAAGATTATATCATCAGGATCCATCCCCTCCTGGCAAATAGAGGGGGAAGAAATGGAAGCAGTGTTAGATTTTGTTTTCTTGGGCTCAAAGATCACTGCAGATGGTGACTACAGCCATGAAATTAAAAGACGTTTGCTTCTTGGAAGGAAAGCAATGACAAACTTGGCAGAGATGTCACCTTGCCAACAAAAGTTTGTATGGTCAAAGCAATGGTTTTTCCTGTAGTAATATATGGTTATGAGAGCTGGACCATAAGGAAGGCTGAGCGTAGAAGAATCGACGGCTTCAAACTGTGGTGCTGGAGAAGACTTCTGAGAGTTCCATTAACTGCAAGAAGATCCAATCAATCCTTGAACAAATTAACCCTGATTGTTCATTGGAAGGAGCAATACTGAAGCTGAAATACTTTGGACACATAATGAGAAGGCAGGAGTCATTGGAGAAGACCCTGATGCTGGAAAAGATCGAAGGCAAAAGAAAAAGGGGACGGCAGAGAATGAGATGGCTGGACAGTATCATGGAAGCAACAAACATGAGCTTAGGCAAGCTTCGAGAGACAGTGGAAGATAGAGGGGCCTGGTGTACTGTGGTCCATGGGCTCGCAAAGAGTCGAGCATGACTGAATTGCGACTGAACAACAACAATTCCTCAGCACTGCACATATTGTCACCATTCAAGCCTCTATCTCCAATGGGTCTTACAATCTAGTTTCCTTATCTCAGCAAAGGATTTTTTGGACAGCATTTTTTTAAAAGCTGAGGATATTTTACAAAGATCTAGGTCTTATGCTTCTTGGGTCTCCTCTGGTCTCTGCACTTTCTGATCCCCCTTAACACAGAAACATGACCACCAAGTCAATCTCTGTGAATATTGGAATGAAAACATACTTGACTCCATATCATACGTTGTATAAAGTCAAATAAAACTATAGGATTATTTAAATAAGTCATAGAGAGCACTGAACAATGGGTTTTGTCTTATAAATTATATATGCTGTGTATATATATATATATATCTTGTATGTGTCTCCTTACATTAATGGAACTCATGAAGTACTTTTCCAGAATATATAAATCTGTTTTCATTTTCTCATAAATCTGTTTTTCATTTTCATTTTCTCTCTTTCAAGTATTATTTCGAGCCTATAAATTCACTGGTGATAATTGCTGGAAATAGGCAGCTAGCCAGGGCAGGATGTTCAATTCATCAACACAGCAGCTACATTTCACCAACTCCTACGTTCCCTACAGCGGGCCTGCTATTGATAGTGATAAGAGAGCGCTTGATTGTATAGCAGCAGCAGAGTTGACTCTAAGCTCCTCGGCTAATGACAGGAGATTTCTGTGCTGCTACAGTCAAAGACAGTGATTTGTATCAGGCAATGCTGTCATAAAACAGACATTTATACGGGTTATAGTAAATGTTTTTTTAATAAATATTATTTAATAAATATAGTAAATATTTTTTTAATGGCCAGGTATGCTTCAAAATAATGATGTTCCTCGCATCACCACCACTGGTCCCGTATACCCTCTCACCTAAGCTAATGTAAATCTTATCAAGGTCAGTAACCTTATGAGCAATGTTTTTATACCCACTTCATGTGAAAGTGCTGTGGCCTCGTTCACACATGCATGTAAGATTTGCGGATAAAAAAACTTGGACCACTTGGCAAACAAATTTTGCACCCACAAAGGACTGAGTCTAGGACATGTGTAAAAGGCCTTAGGCTACTTTCACACTTGCATTTGGAGCGGATCCGTCTGGTGTCTGCACAGACGGATCCGCTCTTATAATGCAAACGCTTGCATCCGTTCAGAACGGATCCGTCTGCATAACTGGTTTTTACAGATCTGATTTTTCACTTCGTGAAAACTCAGATCCGACAGTATATTCTAACACAGAGGCGTTCCCATGTTGATGGGGACGCTTCAAGTTAGAATATACTAAAAGAACTGTGTACATGACTGCCCCCTGCTGCCTGGCAGCAACCGATCTCTTACAGGGGGCTGTGATCCGCACAATTATTGTGCGAATCATAGCCCCCTGTAAGAGATCAGGTGCTGCCAGGCAGAAGGGGGCAGACCCCCTCCCTCCCCTGTATTAAATGTGACCAGTGCGGCCCCGATCCCTCTATATTCATTGGTGGCCAGTGCGGCCCCCCCTCCCTCCCCAGTAATAAATGTGACCAGTGCTGCCCCCCTCCCTCTATAGGAGGAGCTCCCGGCCGGTCACAGACATCGCAGCTCGCAGGTAAGTATAATGCTTCTATTTATTGCTAAGTAACCATGGCAGCCAAGACTGCAATAGCGTCTTGGCTGCCATGGTAACCGATCGGAGCCCCAGCGATTAAACTGGGACTCCGATCGGAACTCTCCGCTGCCACCAATGATGGGGGGTTGATTTTAATTAGGGGGGGGGAAGAGGGGAGGCCGCACTGGTCACATTTAATACTGGGAATCCGCACTGGCCACCAATGAATATAGAGGGAGGGGGGCCGCACTGGTCACATTTAATACTGAGGAGGGGGGGGGCGCACTGGCCACCAATAAATATAGAGGGAGTGGGGCCGCACTGGTCACATTTAATACTGGGGAGGGAGGGAGGGAGGGGGGCCGCACTGGCCACCAATGAGTTAAATACAGGGGGGGAGGGGGGTCTGCCCCCTGCTGCCTGGCAGCACCTGCCAGGCAGCAGGGGGCAGTCATGTACACAGTTCTCAGTATATTCTAACTTGAAGCGTCCCCATCACCATGGAAACGCCTCTGTGTTAGAATATACTGACGGATCTGAGTTTCACGATCTAACTCATATCCGATGGTATATTCTAACATAGAGGCGTTCCCATGGTGATGGGGACGCTTCAAGTTAAAATATACCATCGGATTGGAGAAAACTCCGATCTGATGGTATATTAATAGGGGACTCCTGACTTTACATTGAAAGTCAATGGGGGACGGATCAGTTTGAAATTGCACCATATTGTGTCAACGTCAAACGGATCCGTCCCCATTGACTTGCATTGTAAGTCTGGACGGATCCGTTTGGCTACGCACGGCCATGCGGACACAAAAACGCTGCAAGCTGCGTTCGGGTGTCCGCCTGCTGAGCGGAACGGAGGCCAAACGGTGCCAAACTGATGCATTCTGAGCGGATCCGCATCCACTCAGAATGCATTGGGGCTGTACGGATCCGTTCTGGGCCGCTTGTGAGAGCCTTCAAACGGAGCTCACAAGCGGAACCCCGAACGCAAGTGTGAAAGTAGCCTTAGGCCTCATGCACACGACCGTATTTTTTTGCGGTCCGCAAAACGGGGTTCCGTTTTCCCGTGATCCGTGACCGTTTTTTCGTCCCATCACCATGGGAACGCCTCTATGTTAGAATATACTGTCGGATATGAGTTAGATCGTGAAACCTCATTTCCGACAGTATATTCTAACACAGAGGCGTTGCCATGGTGATGGGGACGCTTCTAGTTAGAATATACTACAAACTGTGTACATGACTGCCCCCTGCTGCCTAGCAGCATCCGATCTCTTACAGGGGGCCGTGATCAGCACAATTAACCCCTCAGGTGCCGCACCTGAAGGGGTTAATTGTACTATCATATCCCCCTGTAAGAGATCAGGGCTGCCAGGCAGCAGGGGGCAGACCCCCCCCCCCTCCCCAGTTTGAATATCATTGGTGGCACAGTGTGCGCCCCCCCCCCCTTCCTCCCTCTATTGTAATAATTCGTTGGTGGCACAGTGTGCGCCCCCCCCCCTTCCTCCCTCTATTGTAATAAATCGTTGGTGGCACAGTGTGCGCCCCCCATTGGCCCCCCCTCCCTCTATAGCATTAACAACATTGGTGGCCAGTGTGCGGCCTCCCATCTCCCCCCCCCCCGATCATTGGTGGCAGCGGGTTACTAGCAATAGTACAATAGTAAAAGATTCATACTTACCTGGGAGCTGCGATGTCTGTGTCCGGCCGGGAGCTCCTCCTACTGGTAAGTGACAGTTCATTTAGCAATGCGCCGCACAGACCTGTCACTTACCAGTAGGTGGAGCTCCCGGCCGGACACGAACATCGCAGCAGCAGCAGGTAAGTATGAATCTTCTACTATTGTACTATTGCTAAGTAACCATGGCAACCAGGACTGTAGTAGCGTCCTGGTTGCCATGGTTACCGATCGGAGCCCCAGCGATTAAACTGGGACTCCGATCGGAACTCCGCTGCCACCAATGATGGGGGGAGGGGGAGATGGGAGGCCGCACACTGGCCACCAATGTTGTTAATGCTAAAGAGGGAGGGGGGTCGATGGGGGCGCACACTGTGCCACCAACGAATTATTACAATAGAGGGAGGGAGGGGGGGTGCACACTGTGCCACCAACGAATTATTACAATAAAGGGAGGGGGGGGCCGCACTGGCCACCAATGATATTCAAACTGGGGAGGGGGGGGGGGGTCTGCCCCCTGCTGCCTGGCAGCCCTGATCTCTTACAGGGGGATATGATAGTACAATTAACCATTTCAGGTGCCGCACCTGAAGGGGTTAATTGTGCTGATCACGGCCCCCTGTAAGAGATCGGGTGCTGCCAGGCAGCAGGGGGCAGTCTTGTACACAGTTTGTAGTGTATTCTAACTAGAAGCGTCCCCATCACCATGGGAACGCTTCTGTGTTAGAATATACTGTCGGATCTGAGTTTTCACGAAGTGAAAACTTAGATCTGAAAAAGCTTTTATGCAGACAGATCTTTGGATCCGTCTGTATGAAAGTAACCTACGGCCACGGATCACGGACACGGATGCCAATCTTGTGTGCATCCGTGTTCTTTCACGGACCCATTGACTTGAATGGGTCCGTGAACCGTTGTCCGTCAAAAAAATAGGACAGGTCATATTTTTTTGACGGACAGGATACACGGATCACGGTCTCGGCTGCAAAACGGTGCATTTTCCGATTTTTCCACGGACCCATTGAAAGTCAATGGGTCCGCGAAAAAAAACTGAAAACGGCACAACGGCCACGGATGCACACAACGGTCGTGTGCATGAGGCCTTATACTGTTTTTTAAAACTGATGGCCCATTCCGGTGCAGCAATATCTAGCACCGTTGCTACTCCAAGTATGATGTTGTGCAGTGTGACTTATCCAAGTCAGTCCCCACTGATCTTATATTGGCTTGTCCTAAGAACAGACCACAAGTTTAAAAACCTGGTTAACTCCTTTAAATATTAAGCACCACAAATGATGTTGAACATTGATTTGTAATCTGAACAGTAGTTTTTATGGTAAGTCCTTATTGTGCTAAGAAAATTTGCATTTTTTATAACATGCACTCAGTCTCTAATATGTAACATCTGTATGACAGTTTCTCGATTCATCTGATATCACCAAATTAAGTAACGATTTATTTTACGGGAACTAATTTCACCTGAAAATATTTATTTTATTTTGAAATATTTAATTATGAAATCTACACAAAATCATATCTTACTTTGCAGAAAATAGATTAAATGATAGTTTTTGAAATTTCCACTTAAGGAAACACCTTTGTACCATAAAATTTTCAAAAAATGTTACTTACCTAACTGCCACCATTTTAAGCATTACCTACTGTGCTGTACTTGGTTGCAAACGAAACCCCAGCCCAGGCCATAACAACCAAGTAAAACGGACATGAATGGAATGTGCACTGGCAAATCCTTTAGGGCCTGAATGTCACGGATGATGTTGCAGATAGCTGGAAGTTATGAATAAACGTCCGACTGGCTTGATCCCAAACTAAGGAGCATATAGGTGACCCCTATAAAACCCTAAGAGCTCACCCTGACTGCTAAGCACATACAAGGGTTTCAGAGGTAGACGATTGTATGACCACGTACCTAAGACTGTGTGACACCTGAAAACCCTATAATAGTGAGGGGACACGACCACTGGCTCCCTGCACTTTATACGGAGGGACTCAGGGTCACCTAGAATCAAGCCAGCAAGGAAACACAATACATGAAAGGACTTATCTGAGCAAGCAGCAGCAGAAGACTCCAGCAGTGAACACTTCAATCCAGGAAGTAGTATAAACCGCAAAGTGAGGCAGTATGGGAGGGAATATAAAGGAAAGAGGATTAGTCTAAATAGGCGACACCTGGGAGAAGGAAATGAGATGAGAAAGTGAAACCAAAACAAAGAACATCATGCAAGAAGTAGAGAAGGACGTCTGTCAGACCAGACTGTGCATGGTCGTGACTCCTTAGGGGCCGCATGCAGTTGCCCGTGGTCTAGGTGTTTTGTCAACCGCAGCTGGGGGCTGTTAGTAGTTTGCCTCATGTGCGGTTGCCATGGACAACAGGTGTTTGTTGGCAGTGTAGCAGCCTGAGCTGTTTGCTAGGCGTCTCACTGCGTGCGGTTGCCTCTGGCTATGTGTGTGTGTATGTATGCACTTTCTCTGTCTGGTGTGCACGAGGTTTATGTATGTGTGTACTGTGACACTTCCCTTCACTTGTGGCTGCCCGTGGCAACGTGTGGGTTTGTGTACATGTGGTGGCAGTGTCTCGGCCTTCTGGCTATTTCCCAGGACATGGTTGCCACGCATGTCGTTGCCTGTGGTAATAGCTGCAGTGTGATAGTTGATTGTACACTTCCCCTTTAAGTGGCTTTCTTCCCTTGCCTGGTGTAGGAAGGGTTAACTTCCTTCTTAGTGTGTGAACACTGGGTGTGTCTGTGTGTGGGTGTGGCTACTTGGGCTATTTAGCTCCCACTGGATGCCTGTATCTGAGGGGTACTTCAGCCATGGTTAGCTGGAGTCATCCTCCTGGTTATATACCATCTGCCAGTGAGGGCCACCCTTGTGGTCATAAGTTATGTTACACATTATTGTCCTTGTATTCTTATATGTCTAGTGGTGTCTTTATCTTTATTGCAGCTTATGGTCCTGGGTTCCTGTGTGATGTGTGGTGTGGGCTGTGTCCGTTTGTGTTCTTGTGGACAGCAGCTCTTGTGCATGGGTTCCAGGCTGTGTGTCTGTGGCAGGTACGTGTAATACCAGTTTACTTACCTGCCATTGCCATATGCTGTACATGTGCCCCTTTCTTTGCAGCCTGGCCACTGAGACTCCTGTTTGTCCGTGATGTGGAGGAACATGTCGTCTTACTCTGCTCCTAGTCCAGGGCCACCCTGAGGGCTAGTAGGGATCTTAGGTTCCTGAGTATGAGCCTTCCTATCATCAGGGTCGGCTCATACGGCTAGGAGACAGGGTCAGAATAAGGGATGTAATAGGAGGTGACCTGCTCCCTGATTCCTGTCCTGGCCTAGCAGCTATCTTTCATATTGACATCCCACGGATTAGAGTTACCTCTACTCTGATCCGTGACAGGCGGTGACACTGTAGGCCTGGATCTCAATTCCTGACAACTATTGTACACTGTAGAACAGGGCACAGTGGAGGGGCAGAAGGCAGGATATTGTACGGTGCAATAAGTTACCCCCTGTGGCTGCTTAGGGGCGTAATGTGGCATCTGTAAAAGGGGTCATACAAAAAAAACAAAGCAACATTCTCCATGCTTCACATATACAGTTCCTATTTTCCCGATAGACCCAAATTAGGCTCCACAACAAGTACAGTATATGCTAGATATCTAGAGATAAGCAAATTTCAGATTTTTTTTTTGGGGGGGGCGGAAGGTGATTCCATCAATTCAGATGTCAGATTTGATCCAAATAAATTCAACTCCAATTGAAATTGCCCTAATTCCCTGAAAAGTAATGTATGACACTCTGGAGTCTCCTAGAACTGTATCCAATCCCTTTTAAGCTCTTTAACATCAAGACACCATATATTCCTATGGGTAAATGGATGGTAGTGGGTGGTAACAAACTGCCTGTTTGATAACACACTGCAATGTATCTGATTTGTTATGCTTTTAAAATTAAAAGACAGTCAAAGTCATCCCAGGTTGGGACAGATGTTTGCTGGTTTGTATGCACATACAGTGGTATCAGAAGAAGAAAACGGTCCAAAATGTATCTAAATTTGTACTAGGAGCGAGCTAGGCGGCATGACGTAGGTGTGCGTGCCTCCTTCCTCCTCCTGCCGTCCTTCCCTCCCTCCTCTCTACTTCCCGCTGGGTTTGATGTGGAATGCCGAGCCCAGCCATGACTTGTGGAGTGCAAAAGCGCTGATCTGATGTCCGGAGTAGTCGGCCCTGACGCCCTGTGACGCTGCCCTCACCAATACGACGTGTATTCCGTCTGGCTGGATCGTGATGCGAGCCTGAGTCTTGGGTGCGGCAGAGCTCGTGGCTTGGTACGGATACTTACCTCTAGTGCGTGGCAGAAGACTCGGGTGACGCTGTGCCTTTCTCTCTGGGACTGCGGGGTATAGCTGTGGATCTTGTTGGTGCCTGGAGTGGATCCCGGAAGTGGAGGTCGTGGAGGTGATCTGGTGTCCTGGTCCTGCCGACTTCTGTTTTACGCCTGAGAGGGGGTGAGACCTTAGATGATCGTTTGCTGAGACCTCTATTGCTGGCCGTTAATTGCTGGGTGCCTGCTCTACCTGTTGAGTGTGGACGGATCTGTGCGCAGGAAAATATATTGTGCTGGGGGGCATACAGCTGGGTGCTTTGATAAATCCATTCTTATCCCTGGGTGGAAATGGCGTCGGTGGGATTTTCCTTTTGAGGCCAAGACCGTGATCTTTGAGGGAGGCTTGTACCCTATGTACTGTATGTGAATCATAGGTTAAAATCTCATCCAGCAAGTCACCTGGACATACAGCGGCTTCTGGTTATATGATTCTTGTATCTAAGCCGAATTCGAATGTCATTTCCAAGTGGGGATAAAGGGCAAGCCCTATCCTAGATTCTGGCCTCTGATAAAATCTGATCTCCTTTCTTTGTAAATTTGGATCCTGATGTTCGTTCTACTCCTGGGTTGTTTGAGAGGGGATAACTAATTCAAAATTGGATCCTTCCGGCTGCTCCGCTGCGAATTCAGAGACTTCCGCCTTTATTCTGCAAACTGTAACTTGTATTGTCGTCGGATTGTTTATGTATCCAGCTGAATATGCTTTGACTTATGTTCTCAGCCTATATGTATTCATTTTTTTTAATTTTTATTTTTTATATGTATCCAGCTTTTCTATTTTCCGTGCTGTGTATGTACATGTGCTATATCTCTGTATTGGATGCTTATGTCTCTGTGAGCACAGAATAGATTGTCTAGGTCTTATAGTCAATACGGGGCATTTCTCAAGCCGATCCAGATTTATAGTGGATCTGGTGTTGGAAGTTCCTCTGTATTTTGTATTGTCTGGACCCTACATTAGTCCTTTCTATATGTGAATTGTTTGTCTGGAGGTTACCTATTAGGTCTTTTAGACATGCCACCTAAGTATCGTAAATCATGAGGGGTCCCCTTGCCGAAAGACGGTTCGGGGGGGAGCCCCCAGGCTCGACTAGACAAATTTTTGAAATCCCCACCACCTAAAACTAGGGGGGGGTGCTCAAAGATCTGTTCCACTGCCTGAGCTGGGAGAGGTTAATACGGATCGGCTAGAATTGGGCACTGCAAAATCTAGTACACCCCAGAGTGAAGGGTTGGATAATATTAATAAAAAACTCTCAGACATATTGGGAGTAGTAAATTCCACCAGCACCTCCGTTGCAGAGTTGGCCTCTTTCTTCTCATTAGTACAAGGAGATGTTACGATAATTAGAGATGAAATGACAAAACTGAGACTGAAGGTGAAGGAATTGGAATTAGCAGTTATTTCTGTCACCTCAGAGAACACTGTATTAAAAAAGAGATTAGAAGAGGTAGATGAAGATCGCTCTTGGCTCAGAAGGAAAGTGATAGACCTGGAGGATAGGTCCCATAGATACAACTTGCGACTGGTGGGTTTCCCAGAAGGGGTAGAACAGGATAATCCTGCCAAATCTATTCAAAAATGGCTGGTCGAAAATTTAGGGCCAGAACAGGATGCATCTACCTTTTGTGTGGAAAGGGCCCACAGAATCCCCTTTAAAAAAACTCCTCCAGGGGCTTCCCAATGGTCAATTTTGGCGAAACTGGTTTGCTCGAAGGATCGGGATTGGGTACTCAGACGTAAAAGAGAAGTACTAGACACATATTTTGATGGAAACCTGATATCTATATACCCAGATTTTTCACGAGAGACCCAAATTAAAAGAAGATCTTTCTTTGACGTTAAAAAAAGATTGTCTGCAGCCAATATTAAGTACTCAATGTCATTTCCAGCAAAATTAAGGGTGGTACACAATGATTCTGTCCGGTTTTTCTCTACACAGGCGGATGCGGTTCAATGGCTGGACTCGAAGGGGTTATAATGATATAATGAGAAAATAAATGTGGGGAGGAGGGAGGTCAAAGGGGAAAATGGGCGGGGGGAAGGTTTGGTGGATTGGAAGAGGTTGATGGGTAATGTTATATACCTTATTAACCATGTAGCGGGTTCTTTGGGTGTGAGGGAGGGATTGGCTGTCGTCACTGGCTTTTGGTCTACGTGTCTCTCTCCTAGATAGGGGATTGGGATTCAGATTTATATATTGTCTATGCCATGTAATATTCTATTCTGGAATGTGAGAGGGTTGGGAGACAGAACTAAGAGGACGGTGGTGTTTGATCTTGTGGCACGTCATCTGCCGGCTATTGTGGTATTATTAGAAACACATGCAACAGTAGATAGGCTTTATACATTGAAAAGGAAATGGGCTTCTTTTGAATATCACGCTTACTTCTCCTCGTATGCAAGAGGGGTCAGCGTATATATTCACCGCGGGATGGAGTTTCAACCTGTAGATAATATGATAGATAAAGAAGGGAGATTTGTTTTCCTCCATGGCTTTTGGAAAGGGCAGGAGATTATATTGGCGTTTATTTATATTCCTCCACCATATAAATCAACTGTCTTTTCTCTATTAGCTAAATACATAGCCACAAAAAAATCTATGTGTATTATTAGTAGCTGGAGATCTCAACTCAGTTCCTGATCCTGAGTTGGATCGTTTCTCCACCTCTTCTGGGCAAGGTCGGACTGGATCACCTCTGAGTACTATTTGCCAGGACCTGGCGCTGGTTGATATCTGGCGCCACCTATATATGGCAATAAGAAAATCTTTTCTTGCTTCAGCCAGTCCGTATTGATCTGGCTTTCGCAAGTCGTGATTTGAGTCACCAAATTGTGAAAATGAAGTATGAACCCCATGGAATTTCAGATCATTCCCCAGTTCTGATTATGTTCAGAGAGGCGGATGCTCCAGCCCTAGGTAGAACTTTTAAACTGAATTCGCATTGGTTTGATGTGATAGGGGAGCAATGCCGAATTGATCTGTATATACAGGAATTTTGGGGCTTTAATGTAGGCTCAACACATATACACTATGTGTGGGATGCATTGAAGGCCCATATAAGGGGCTTATACTTTACTAAAATTAATAGGTATAGATCTGAACTTCGTCGAAGGGAGCAACAGCTGACAGAGGCAATTAGGAGCCTACGGGCTTTATTAGTTGCTCATTATAATGAGCAATATATAACTCAGTTAAAGGAGGCCAACTTACAGCTTAAGACACTTCTGTATAGTAAAGCACAGCATAAGCTTCTTTTCCAAGGTCAAAATCGCTTCTGTGAATCGGGTAAAACGGGCAAGTTTCTTGCACGGTTAGTTGCTAATCAGAGAGAGGCTACTAGTATAAGGGAGATTAGGAACTCAAAAGGTAATAGGGTGAGGCCCTTAGAGGAGATTAGGGAGGAATTGTGAAATACTATTCTACTCTTTATCAGTCTGATTCTATGTTCAGTCGGAATGATATGGATCAATATTTATAACAATTGGGGCTTCCCCAGTTAGATTCACAGGATAGGGAAATGCTGGATCGACCTATTCTTTTGGAGGAGTTGCAAGCTATACTCCCATTCCTAAAGTATAATTCATCCCCTGGTCCTGATGGCTTGCCGTTTGAACTTTATAGGTACCACGCTAAATCGCTCCTTCCCATTCTTGTGCTGGTCTTGAATGAATTCTGTTTATTTGGCTCTTTCCCTCCATCATTTAGAGAGGCAGTGATCATCTTGGTGCTGAAAAAGGATAAAGATATATGCGATATGGGGTCATATAGACCCATATCACTTTTAAATACAGACTACAAAATTTTGGCTAAAATTCTGGCTAATCGCTTGAAGAGGGTCATAGCCTCTCTGGTACATCCCAATCAAACGGGTTTTATTCCGGGCCGGCAAATACAGATGAGTCTTTATAGGGTGTATTTGAATCTCTCTGTTGGGGGTAGTATAGACCACTCCATCCTGTCCTTACATGCCGCAAAGGCGTTTGACAGGATGGAGTGGTCTTTTTTGTGGGCTACTATGTCTCAATTTGGTTTGGGGAACATATTTATAGAAATGACTCAAATGCTATATGAACAGCCGTTAGCATGTATTAATATCAATGGCATTAGTTCACTGATAGTCCATCATTAGATTTGTTCATGTACTCACGTTTATAACACGTATATGAGGCCTCTAGGAATAAAGGCTACATTTTTCCACGAGAGAATTTATTTTTTGATTATTGTTATGCCCAGAAAGATGAGAAGGTTAAGATAGCTAGATTATATTGCAAACTCCGAATGGCATTGGCAACTGTAACACTATTTAAAAGCCCAAGTAAGTGGGAGCAAGAGTTGCATTGCCCTCCACTACAGTGGACCAGCATTTACAGAAATGTAAAAAAGGCTACAATTTCCAATGCTCACAGATTAATTAAATTTAAGATTTTGCACCGATTGTATTATACGCCAAAAATGCAAGCAAAATTGCCCCAAAATAAAGGCCGAGATTGCTGCTGCCCTAAATGTGGATATGTGAATGCGGATTACGGCCACTTACTTTGGAACTGTAGTAAACTAAAAAAAGTACTGGGAACAGGTCTTTGTAGCCCTACAAAAGGAGTCCTCTTCGACATATAATTCTGGGATGTTGACAGTGATATTGGGATACTTTGCTCCAGAAATGGTAATCCCGGTCCGGGTCAGACAGATCTGGATGAGGGGTTTGATGGCGGCAAAAGTTATTCTAATTAAACACTGGAGCTCTGTCTCCCCGCCCTCGCTAAATGAATGGATCCTGTACCTTCAACAAATTAGAATGTTTGAGGATATAGAAAGGAAACGGAGAGCGGCACGTATGACTGTTTAGGTATAATTAATGCTGTAATTATGGGTATATTTGATAGAGCTGTTGTGACGACAGCCAATTGAGGGGGGAGGGGGAGATGTTATAGCTGTACTTTCTGTATATTAACTTTGAATTTATAGTGATATTTATAATTTAGACAGTATCCTGCCACTCTTTATAGGGTAGTTGATTATTGTCTATAATGGCTATCCTGTGTTGATTGTCTTGTCTGCTATAACGTGTTGTTTTTCACAGTGTTTTTAAAAAAAGAAAATAAATATTTAATTGAAAAAAAAATTTGAAGAGTAGCAACAGGTTTGGTGTTATTTTGAATATGAAGTGAAGAAAAAATAGCTTTTTACAAAATCTGTCAAAAAATCTTCCTTGTTTTGGGAGCTGTTTCAGATTTGTTATACTTTGCAGGGTAGTATGGAACAAGGCAAGACATGTGCAGGTGTGTAGGACTTGTAGTAGCGGAAACAGCAGCATACACAGTGTCCACTTTAATGCTGGAAAACAATATGTCAGGCTGTAGGCACTCTGATGAAATTATGAATTTTAAAAATTACATTTTTTTTCTTAAAAATGGTCAATTGGACAGTTTACTGTAGTTGCAATACATGTAACTATGGTGCAGTACTACATGACTACTGTATGATTCATATTAATAATTGAGTACTGTATCTTTAAATAATGTACCTTTCAATAACATGGCTGCCAGCCTGCCTGATGAAGCCTAAGTTACATAATATCACATGAACTCCTGTCCTGTCTGTAATGCCTATATCTCTGTCAATTAATTGCCACCTCCTCTCTGTAACAGAACCTCTATGACACTAAACTAGCTGTATTCTGTCTTTTAAGATATCTTTCCTCTATCAAACATATTTGCTATCCCTCCATTGTACAATCCCAAAAGAACATGACAAATCTTAGATGGGATCTTATATAAAAGTCTATGACATGTCCTCCAAAATCACAACTGTAGTACCTTATGATTTGCTGAAGCTAACTGCAAAGCATTATAGACAAGCCAGGCAGGCCGGGTTCATATGATCCTCCTCCTTCATCATCTTGTCTTCCCTTTATTCTTGTATGTAAAACGGTTGACACCATTTTCATTGTTTCACGTGGGACGAGTCCCACTAACTTCGGATTCACTGTAAACTAAAGCTTTTGGGAAATTTGTAGCTAATTTTATTCATTTTGAATCAATCAACTCATCTCTAAAATATGCTTAAAGGGAATCTGTCACTAGCATATTAGCAAAAAATTTTTTAAATTAATCCATGTGTAATAAAGTACCTTATCTCCATATGTCTTGTTCTTTTTATTCTGTGTCTTGTCATTTCTTCAAAAAAACGCTTTTTATGATATTCAAATGAAGCTGTAAGGAGCCCAGAGGGGCGTTATTCTTTGTCCACGGTGCCCAGGAACGCCCCTCTGAAGTGACGTGCCCGCCTAAATTTGAAAACTAAGAACTCCTCCAAGATCGCCTAAATCGCCTCCCAGAGGCGAGGCTAAGCTCTCCCCCCCCCAGCGCCGCGCTCTGCGGCAAACACCCCCGATCCTCCTCTCGCCTGCATCCGAAATCCCGTGCAGGCGCAGTGCCGGCGATTGCCTGCGCCTGCGCGATGATAAGACGACTGAGGGCAACAGCTTCAACAGCGTCACTGGGCATGCGCCGATCCCAGCTGGCTGAGGAAACAGCGAACACGTCACTGGGATCGGCGCATGCCCAGTGACGCTGTTGAAGCTGTTGCCCTCAGTCACGGGACAGGATGCGATCTTGGAGGAGTTCTTAGTTTTAAAATTTAGGCGGGCACGGCACTTCAGAGGGGCGTTCCTGGGCACCGTGGACAAAGAATAACGCCCCTCTGGGCTCCTTACAGCTTCATTTGAATATCATAAAAAGCGTTTTTTTGAAGAAATGACAAGACACAGAATAAAAAGAACAAGACATATGGAAATAAGGTACTTTATTACACATGGATTCATGAAAAAAAATTTTTGCTAATATGCTAGTGACAGATTCCCTTTAATAGCCTCATGCACAAAACAGATCCATGTGCAGGCGGATATATGGCAGAAAACAATTTCTTGGATGCTTCTATACCATGGAGCCACAGATACTTTGTCTTTTGCCATATGGTGCTCCAAAGGGGAAGTGCATGCCAGAAATGTTTTCTTGCAAAAGTACTGCTACTAGTGGAGAATATCTCAATAATATAGCACCTGATGGAACACAGCACAACTCTCTCTCTCTCTCTCTCTTTAGATTCGCTCATATCCACTAATAAGGTTTATTTAAATTAAGCTTATTGTGTAATAGTTTACAAATTGTGCTGTCGTATTTGTAATGGATATGCATTCCCTCAGCATAAAACAAGTTATGGTACATGTCTCTCAGGGGTTATTTAATTACAATTGCTCAATCACTGCTAGGACATAAATAAATGATTTAATCACATTTAGAGCTACTAGGGGGCAGTATATTGGTGATGCCTTAAGCATTATTGATTGGAATGTCACAAGGTTTGCTTACCATTCTCTAGAGGGCTACTTTCATGCATGAAATGTAAAACGCATGATTCCCAAGTTAAACCACATATCTTTTGGAGTTCATTTTCTCATGTTAATAAACCACTGCATACCAACAACTGGCCAAACTTTCAAGTACAACTTTTCTCAAATAACATGAAGGATATACAGGGAGTGCAGAATTATTAGGCAAGTTGTATTTTTGAGGATTCATTTTTTTATTGAACAACAACCATGTTCTCAATGAACCCAAAAAACTCATTAATATCAAAGCTGAATATTTTTGGAAGTAGTTTTTAGTTTGTTTTTAGTTTTAGCTATTTTAGGGGGATATCGGTGTGTGCAGGTGACTATTACTGTGCATAATTATTAGGCAACTTAACAAAAAACAAATATATACCCATTTCAATTATTTTTTTTTTACCAGTGAAACCAATATAACATCTCAACATTCACACATATACATTTCTGACATTCAAAAACAAAACAAAAACAAATCAGTGAACAATATAGCCACCTTTCTTTGCAAGGACACTCAAAAGCCTGCCATCCACGGATTCTGTCAGTGTTTTGATCTGTTCACCATCAACATTGCGTGCAGCAGCAACCACAGCCTCCCAGACACTGTTCAGAGAGGTGTACTGTTTTCCCTCCTTGTAAATCTCACATTTGATGATGGACCACAGGTTCTCAATGGGGTTCAGATCAGGTGAACAAGGAGGCCATGTCATTAGATTTTCTTCTTTTATACCCTTTCTTGCCAGCCACGTTGTGGAGTACTTGGACGCGTGTGATGGAGCATTGTCCTGCATGAAAATCATGTTTTTCTTGAAGGATGCAGACTTCTTCCTGTACCACTGCTTGAAGAAGGTGTCTTCCAGAAACTGGCAGTAGGACTGGGAGTTGAGCTTGACTCCATCCTCACCCGAAAAGGCCCCACAAGCTCATCTTTGATGATACCAGCCCAAACCAGTACTCCACCTCCACCTTGCTGGTGTCTGAGTCGGACTGGAGCTCTCTGCCCTTTACCAATCCAGCCACGGGCCCATCCATCTGGCCTATCAAGACTCACTCTCATTTCATCAGTCCATAAAACCTTAGAAAAATCAGTCTTGAGATATTTCTTGGCCCAGTCTTGACGTTTCAGCTTGTGTGTCTTGTTCAGTGGTGGTCATCTTTCAGCCTTTCTTACCTTGGCCATGTCTCTGAGTATTGCACACCTTGTGCTTTTGGGCACTCCAGTGATGTTGCAGCTCTGAAATATGGCCAAACTGGTGGCAAGTGGCATCTTGGCAGCTGCACGCTTGACTTTTCTCAGTTCATGGGCAGTTATTTTGCGCCTTGGTTTTTCCACACGCTTCTTGCGACCCTGTTGACTATTTTGAATGAAACGCTTGATTGTTCGATGATCACGCTTCAGAAGCTTTGCAATTTTATGAGTGCTGCATCCCTCTGCAAGATATCTCACTATTTTTGACTTTTCTGAGCCTGTCAAGTCCTTCTTTTGACCCATTTTGCCAAAGGAAAGGAAGTTGCCTAATAATTATGCACACCTAATATAGGGTGTTGATGTCATTAGACCACATCCCTTCTCATTACAGAGATGCACATCACCTAATATGCTTAATTGGTAATAGGCTTTCGAGCCTATACAGCTTGAAGTAAGACAACATGCATAAAGAGGATGATGTGGTCAAAATACTCATTTGCCTAATAATTCTGCACTCCCTGTACAAAACATTTACAAAGATACAGTTTTAGAGACTTTAAAAATGTTACCTTGAAAATGAATTGGCTTAAATGTCTATTAGCAGGAAATAACAAGTAAGAGATTAAATTCTCTTTAAGGATTGACACTTCACCTAAGTCACACATTAACTTCCATCATTTCAATTATTTTTTAGCGAAAATAAATTGGATATCCATAGGTATGTGCTTTACAGACAAATGAGCACCAAAATGTTTCCATGATTATGAGCAGAAATAACCTTTGCAAATCAATTCTTTTTGTCAATAAAATGAAAATGTTTAATGAAGGTTTGTGGAACCCCTGCTTAATGCTTGTTGTACAGTATTTGTGTATAGTGATGAGCGGCATTCTATTTTGTAGAATATTCGTCACATATTCGGCAATTTGAGAATTAGAGATCATTTTATTGAATGCGAAAAATCGGCAATGTAAAAAAAATTGCGTAATGCGAGTTTGTAATGCAAAATACGGGAGTGGGTCACTTTGGCTATATTTTTCAAGCTGCTAGAAGTTTCATGAGTTTCTCCTGAAACTGGAGAAAATGGTTGGCACGGCAGAACATTACAATAGCTTTATATGCCGATAGAGTCAAGTGCTCCAATATATTCGCGATTGCGCTAATCGGCAGTGATTACAATATTTTTTCGCACTACGTGCAGCTTCACATTTTAGCGGGTCTGACTACAGATTACTGATTGGTGCACTAATTATTGTTGTCAACTTGACATTGCTTCCTTCTCATTGGCCCACAAGCAAGAAGCAGAGAGGAATCATGTGTTCAGATGGAAAAAAATGCTGAATATTATATATAACTGAGGCTCTGTCACGACTGTGACTGATCCAGACAGGTCTGGGAGGAGAAGGTCGCAGCGACTTGCTACTCGCGATAGCTTGTGAGTTTGCTCCGTGGTTCAGGGTATGTCATCTGGGTTTTGCCTTGTGAACCTTTTTGTCCTGACTGGGAGTTTGTAGGCATCCTTCTCAGGTGAGTCCTGTCTGCCACTCCCAGCTACTATATTAGTTTCAGTTTCACTTGCAGTCATTGCCAGATATAGTCCTTACTTCCAGTGCTACTCTGATCTTGGAAGGAGATCGTTTGATGGTGTTGCTGTGGAGCTCTTGTCCGGCGTGGTCTGTCGTGTTTGGGATCGCCTTCTCTGCACGTGACTGGATAAGTCTATCTCTGCTGTTGTTTGTTTGTTGCTGTCTTCCCCTGTTGTTTTCCTAGACGTGAGTGATGGTGACTAGCGCTCCCATCGGCCTTTCCCCAGTCCAGTCTTGTTAGGGCGACTGAGGGTTTAGGCATCCTGCTCGCCGCACAGGTTCACACCCCGTCTAGGGTATCAGGGCAGACAGGTGCCAGCTTAGGGTTAGTCAGGGGTGGCCATTCTATTTCCCATCCGTAGATAAGGGTCCCCCTTCCCCTCCGTCTGGTGCGACACGACTGCTGCTGGGATAGCGGTCGTGACAGGCTCCTTCTGCAAGAACCGTTTGTTCCTCTCCCTTATCCAGAAAAATCTGTAAAGGCACACAAACATATTTAACAAGATGGGTCCGATTAGGATGCTCCTACTATAGGTTAAGTAAGATGCTCCTATAAAGTGCTGTTGGATCACATTGTAGAGATACTAATCTTACATTGATGTCACGCATTTATCCGATCCAATTAGAAGACTATAATCCATCACTCAATGCGAGTCCCATAAATATATCCTCTATTGGCAAGACAGTTTTAAATCCATTTTCTTACAGTTTACGCATTTCGGACATTAAACAGATGCTATACTTTCAACCAAAACTGCATAAATCAAAAGTACAGGCAAACATAAAACATTAACATATATAGATGTGGCCTACCTTACCTTTCCACTTATATCCCAAGATGAGTGGTGTAAAATGACCAACTTTGAAAAAATAGAAATGTTTACTCTGTTGGGGGTGAATAATGTAACTCAACTTTGGATATCCATAGCTAAGAGGAAAAGTAAGCAAGGAAATACCTATAGCATATTAGTATTATTATTGTTGTCTCCCTCCTCCACCTTTCTAATGATTTCATTTCCAAGGTGGACTGTAAACTCACTGAAGAATCAAAATACAGCTGCCGATAGAAGTCTATGGAGAGGGGAGAGGATAGAACAGGTAGGAAAAGTCACAGAGAGACACTTACTGACATGCTGACCATAAAAGTCTATGGAGGGGGAAAAGAGAAGGAGGAACTGAGTGAGAGAGAAGCAAGGATACAAAACACACAGACAGTTCAGGCAGCTCACAGTAAGTTTTCTATGTCACTCCAAGTGCTTTATTCACATCAAAATGGTTCAGTACTTCTCTAAAATGTCCAAAATGGTAGAATTACAACTGTGAGTGAATTTCTAAGAGAGAATTTTGGAGCAGAATCTCCAGTTTTCTCCGTGCATAGTCTATGAGGCACAATATTGAAGGTAATTTTCACCCACTAGTGCAGGAACAATTAAGAATTAGAGAATGAGCCTGCAGAGTGGAAAACATATATAATTACATGGCAGCTGTTCAGATTTATGGATAAAGCGCACCAGAGTCAAAGCCACTGATTGTTTGCAGCTTTCCACTTTTGCCTCATAGAGGGGAGATCCCTATTTACAATATCAATGTACCTAACAATGTACATGGACAGAGAATGTATAATTGAAACAGCAATGTTTTCTTTAACTACATTTGCATTACTGTACAATTGACTTACAATTCTAATGTAACTTAAATGCACAAGAATTTTTTTTTCAAAAAGATCTTATTGTTGGAAAATTTCTGCTGAAAGTACACTTTCATGCACCACAACTAGTCCAGTATGCTACATGATCATTATTTCAGTTTTTTCTTTGTGTAGTAGAAGAAAGGGAGAGCCTATATTGTCAGCTTTTCTCCCCTACTTCTGTTGGCTCAATAGAGAGAACATACTACTTGACATGAAATACAAGAGAAAATATTTTATTTTATTTTTTTGCACAGTATGATAACGTCTTTATTTAGGCACCTGGAATTTCCCTATCATGGCTATGGAAATAAGTAAATATTATTAATAATATCAAAACACCTTAAACATAATAGCCTAAAGCAAAATCATAGCCAAAAACAAAACACTGTGAAATTGAAGATTATGCTAACGTTAGTGTACTAATAATCTTGATTTTAGTAATGACAGGAGGCGAGTATTTTGCATTAAACTCTCTTTACTTACTCCACATAGCAGTAAAGAAACAGTTAAAACAGTAACCAATCAAAATGCAATGGGAGGTATCGTATGCCCAGTCATGAAACTCCTCCTCCTCTTTCGTGCGCGACATCAGAAAACTGGTCAAACATAAGTCAATATCCCTTCAACCACGAACCACTGAGCGATTCCTTGTCCCGGAACTGCACGGTAAGAAGGAAAATCCAGAGTGAACTGTAACCGGTATCAACAGGCCCTTTGCCCGCACCGAGATCTCCAGGAGACGAAGGCCGATCCACACGAAGAAACTCTCTGACTCCGAGCTAGTAACCCCGAGGATTTACACTGAAAAACAACGTGAAACGGGTTAGGAACCGAATCTGAACCTGCTTGCAGGAACGATCCACACATCACGAGAGCAAATGACATAACAGTTAAAGAAACATGCCTGCAAAACACAATACAACAGAACCTCCAACCCGAAAGTGAAGGAAACCATATACTTACCCCCCAAGAACTTACCAAGGGTGGGAAAGAGGTGGGAAAATACTCGCCTCCTGTCATTACTAAAATCAAGATTATTAGTACACTAACGTTAGCATAATCTTCAATTTTACTACATGACAGGAGGCTTCATATTTTGCATTTTTTAACGCTGATTCACCAGACACATAGCCGCCCCCGTGCTCGGGCGGAAGTAGAACGTCCGGAAGGTAGACTCTCTCGACCAGTCCGCCGATTGAAGGATGTCCGTTAGAGAAGCGCCCGCCGAGAAGGCCGAAGAAGCAGCCGCCCCACGAACCGAATGTGCCCCAAAACATGGGTCCACCCCCGCCAGGGACAGAAGCCACCGAATCCATCTGGCGAGTGTAGTAGTCGAGACGGGAACGTGAGGCCTAACGTAGGACACCAAAAGCTGTCGTGAGGCAGAGCCTCGAAGCGCGGACGTGACCTCTACGTACCGACTGAGGGTAGAAACGACACAAAGTTGCGGCTCAGAGGCAAAGAAAGGATAAAAAACCGACGTAGAGTCAGACTTGGTACGTCTAGACACCCGAAAGGTAACTCCATCTGGAGAGACCGAAAAAGCGTCGACGTCGAAAGCCCGTACGTCCGAAACCCGACGGAAGGAAACGAGGCAAAGCAACAGAGTCAACTTGGCCGACAATTGCCTCAGAGAGAGGCAGGAATTAGTCGGCCAATCTCTCAGAAACTGAAGGACCAAATCCACATCCCAGAGACGAGAATATCTGGGACCCGGTGGTCTCTGCAACCGTATACCACGAAGTAGGCGGCACACCAGTGGATCCCTCCCGATTGGGATCCCCAGATAGGGAACGTGAGCCGCCGAAATAGCTGAACGTACCACGTTGAGAGAACGATAGGAGCGACCCAAAGAGAACAAATGTGACAGAAAATTCAATATGGCAGTCACAGGTGCCGTAAATGGATCGAAGTCCCGTTCACTGCACCAAGAGGACCAGGAATCCCAAGCTGATAAGTAACATCTTCTAGTTCCAGGTGCCCAGGAGTCCCATATGAGGTCCCTAGCCGCCTACGATAAGTCGCTGGTCTGCCAGGCTCCCCGGAAAGAGCCCAAGCCACCAGAAGGAGACGGCCCTCGAGTACCAGGGGGTGCGGATTCCCTTTCGGGTCCGTGAGGATCATCGGGAAGGACGGTATGAGCAAAGGATCGATGTAGGAGAGAGCCAGGAGGTCCGGGAACCACGGCTGATCCCGCCAAAGTGGAGCGACGAGCAGGAGAGAAATGCGTTGACTCCTCAGGTATTGAATTGTCCGTGCAATCATGGTGAAAGGGGGAAAGGCGTACGCTCCCTCGGCTGGCCACTGTTGGAGGAACGCGTCCGTCGCTAAGCTCTCCGGATCCGGCAGCCAGCTGAAGTAGGCTGGAATCTGCCTGTTGTTGCGTGAAGCGAACAAGTCCAGTCGGAAAGGTCCCCTCCTGTCCGAGAGCCGTTGGAAGACCTGAGGATCCAGTCTCCAGTCACTGCTGTCCCTCCAGTGACGCGAGAACCAGTCTGCCGTCAGATTCGTTTCCCCCGGAAGGTATTCCGCCCTGAGCGAAATCTTGCGGGGAAGGCAGAAATCGAAGATCTCCTTCGTCACCTCCGATAGAAGTCGGGACCGGGCTCCGCCCAGGCGGTTGACATAGCGGACCACCGAGACGTTGTCCATCCGCAGTAGAATACAGCAGTGTGACCTGTCCTTCACCAGACTGCGGATAGCGAACGACCCCGCCAGCAGTTCCAGGCAGTTGATGTGGAGAAGACTCTCCTGAGAGGTCCAGGTGCCTCCTGTTGACCTGCCTCCGTCCGTCGCGCCCCAGCCCCAAAGGCTGGCGTCCGACTCCAAAACGACGTCGGGAGAGCTCCCGAATATGGCTCGGCCGTTCCAAGCCTCCATGCTGTCGAGCCACCATCTGAATTCCTCCCTGACCTCTTCCGTTATCGTGATCGATTGATCGTAGGACGGATTCCGGTGGAGAAAGGAGGTCTTCAGATGTTGCATCGCCCTGTAGTGGAGCGGTCCCGGGAATATGGCCTGAATGGAAGCGGACAGTAGACCTACAATCCGAGCCAGAGTGCGGAGCGGGATAGAGAAGCAGCGGATGACTCTGCGTAGTTCCTTCTTGATAGCCGCGATCTTCGTCGCTGGTAAGCGTAGCGTGCTGGATCTGGAGTCTATTTCGAAACCCAGAAACTGCACCCAGAAACTTCAGGAAGTTCACCACGAAACCCAGTGAGGTCAGGAAATCCACGGTAAATTGTGTGTGCCGAATCAGTCCGGACCTGTCGTCGCAAAACAGAAGCAGGTCGTCCAGGTAAATAATGCAACGAATCCCTCGAGCGCGAAGATGTGCGACCACAGGCTTCAGCAACTTGGTGAAACACCACGGAGCTGAACTGAGGCCGAAAGGGAGGCACGTGAACTGCCACGGACGGCCTTGCCACAGGAATCTGAGGAAACGTCGGCAGGTCGAGTGGACCGGAACCGACAAGTACGCGTCCTTGAGGTCCAGTCTCGTGAACCAATCTCCGTCTTGAAGGAGGTCCCTCAGAAGGTGAATGCCCTCCATCTTGAAGTGCCTGTACTGAACGTAGGCATTGAGCCTTCTTAAATTTATGACTGGTCGGAAATCCCCGGTCTTCTTCTTTACCAGGAAGATATTGCTGAAAAAGCCCCCCAGATCGTGCGCGGGCTCCACCGCACCTTTGGAGTGGAGCTCTAGTAGCTCGTTCTCGATCAACCTGCCGTCCTCTGCGGAGCAGACGAAAGGGTGTGGTTGGATCGATTGGTCCGGAAGGTCCACGAAGTCTATAACGTAGCCTCGCACCGTCTGGAGGATCCAAGCGTCCGACGATATAGCTGCCCAGTTCTGAAAACAAAGGGAAATACGACCCGCTGTATGAATGGGAAGGGGTACCTGCGCCACGTGACGACTTACCTGTGGAGTTGAAGCGAGCCCTGCCCCGGGCACGTGATCCACGACCTCTGTCGGCACCTCTGGTGAAGGAGAAGGGTTGTCTATAGCCCGCTTCTGGGTAGAACGGTTGAGGTCTCTGAGAACTGGGGCCAGAAGGCCAGAATCGGCTGGCTGCTCGGCCCCTGTGGCGGCCAGTCCTGCCAAAAACACCCCTTTGGGGGTTGCCTCGGAAGACCCGCTTCATGGAGGTCTGCGCTTTGTTAAGCGACGTAAAGACATTCACATGCCTGTTGAGCTCCTTCAGAAAAGTCTCCCCGAAGAGCTTGCCCTGTGCCAGTGGCCCTAACTCTTTGGTGCCCAATTCCACCAATTTTCCGTCCAGACGGAGTAATGCTGCCTTTCTCCTCTCAGAAGAGAGGGCTACATTGGCGTTGCCCACAAAACAGAAGCACCGTTGTGCCCATTCTCTGATGTCGTGAGCCCATTCACGGACCATGTTAGCGTCGAACTCCTCTGATCGCGCTAGGGCATCATCCGCCAAGTACAAGATACGGGAAAGTGGTCCGATGGAGTCCAGCAACTTATCTTGTACGCCATGGAATGCCCTCTCCACCCCTTTGCGGGGGTCACGACCACCCCTAGACATAAAGGTGGTCATGATCTGGTCGAACTCCGGAGTTTGCGCCACAAAATCGGGTAGCGAAGGGCGAGGGCACTCAGAGCGCAAACGGTTGCGAACCGTTTTGTCCATAGGCTTGCGTAGCCATAGGTGCATAAATTTTGCGAGGTGATCCGGGGGCGTCCAGTCCCCTGAACGTGGGTGGCGGATGTTTCTCGGGTCGAAGAGACGTTGACCGGAGGGGTCCAGGATAGTTTCCCCATCCTCCAGCGGAGGCGCCGAGTCGTCGGGTAGCTGTACGGTTTCTGGAAAGGTGCCCCCTCGGTCATCGGAGAATGTGCCGTCATCCGAGCCCCAGGAGTCCCCCGGAGCGTCGGAGTCCGCGGCCTGCCACGAGTCCAGAATATTCATGGACGGAGATAGTTTATCCTCTTCGTCCGAGGAGTAGTGGTGTCCAGGCGAGGGAGCGGGAGGAGTCGGTTTGTCGCGTTTGGCGGGAGCCTTGCCCCTGTCCGGGTTGGCGGAGCCCTTCTCGCCTTTCCAGTGGCGTTTTAGTGGCCGAGTGTCGGCACGAGCCTGTGATTCCGAAGCCTCGGAATCGTAGTCCTGGTGTTGGACCTCAGCGGGGTCATCTGGCCCGTCAGCCGCCGTCATAATCCTGGAGAAAGCCTTCTCCATCGAGGCAGCAACTGCCTCATTAATCATGGCCTGAAGCTGTGCAGCATTCTGGTCCATTGCACAAAGCACGCTTGGCACAGGGCAGGGCGGATCGGACAGTAAAATATATATATAGATGGTACCCGCAGTACCTATAACCCCAGCAGGGTATATTGGGATTTCGGTCGCTGGGCAGCACTTAGAGAAAGAGGATGTATGTCTCACACCTCTGCAGCAGCAGTAAGATAGGGGCGGCACCCCAAAGCCCAGGGAACGGACCCTGCAGTAATGAGGACTGGACAAAAGGCCACTGAGCTGGGAACCCCTGCCTGATCGCCTGACAGGCTTATCCGGTCCGAGCTGTGAAAGAAGAGAGGGACACAGTGAGGGTACTGACCCGGAGCGCACGTAAGTAAAAGGGCAGGGTTGTCAGGCACTTACCACTGATCCGAGCGCGGCGCCAATGGAACCCGAATATCCAAGATGGCGGCCACAGATCTCGTGAGACGCGATCGTGACGGCCGCCGCAGACGCCTGCAGGAGAAGATCCCGCGAGCGGCAGCAGAGGAAGCGCGGCGAAAGCTCGCGAAGCGATGCGCATACGGGGTGAACGTTACCCCAGGGAAGGGAAAGAGACCGATCACCAACACCGTCACAAGGTGCGTGAGGTAAAGGTGACGCGGGGTGGGGGGGGGGAAGGGAGAAGACCAAACAGGGACGGGAGACCTGCTTGAGGAAAAAATATGTCACCGGAGACACAAACCCCCCCAAATAGAGAAATAGACATTAAACACTACCGCAAGGGTAGAAAACTGAGCCCCCCAAAATGGAAAGTACGTAACCCCAAAACCCAATAAGGGAAGAGCCGAAAACTCTGACCTGTCTGCTTGATGGAGCAGTAAAGAAAGAGGAGGAGGAGTTTCATGACTGGGCATACGATACCTCCCATTGCATTTTGATTGGTTACTGTTTTAACTGTTTCTTTACTGCTATGTGGAGTAAGTAAAGAGAGTTTAATGCAAAATATGAAGCCTCCTGTCATGTAGTAAAATCAGACCTCTTGACTATATGTAAGCACTACTGAATTTTATTACCAAACACAGTGGTTATGTGAGGGCATGCACAGACCACCAGTAGAGAGAATTGTTTGATCCACCATCAAGCACAAGCGTCTCTCACAGTTTTGTTGTCCACTATCCAGACACATTTGGTATCTTTATTACACACCCTGTCTCTGCGACTGCGAATGTGATGTCATGGTGCCCATTATGTGTCCTGCCATTGACACCCAGCCATTGTCAACTTTTTTCTAGTGATCTCCTGAACAAGAACCTTGGACTGCTAGAGACTGGAACCATATCATCTTTAGCAATGAATCCAGGTTCTATTTGGGATCTGACAATGGTCAGTTTGGAGGCAATTCAATTCTGCCTTTGCTGTAGAACGACACACTGCCAACTGATTGTGTGATGATCTAGGGAGCCATTGCATAGCACAGTCTGCCTTAATGATAAAAAGAGGGAAACAAACAGCTCAGTGATATATGCAGAACATCATGTGGCAAAATGCACCCCTGATGAAGGCAAAGTAGTTGACGATATGCATATGCATTCTCTTTCTCTGGTCATACTTAAGTTTTGTATATCTTGCATTTTGCATGTTATTTGTTTGTTTGTCTTCTTTTTGTGCACCATTTGTTTTTGTTACTATATTATTGTCCCTCTGTTGATCTGGCTGCTTATCTATTTTGAGCTACAAGGGAAAAGTATGGGGAGTACAGTACTTATCAGGGCGCTTTCCTAGTGTGCTTGTGATGATTTTTGTGTTTTTAAGTGATTTTACAGATTGTCTTTGTAGGGTATAGTGCTTATACTATATGTAATGAAGATTATTACTTGTGCATTTTGCTTACATTTTGTAGCCTGACACCTATACTTGTATTATTATGTTAGCTCAGTATGGCTGTGTAGTACCCTATTTAGTCAGTTGTTGGGTTGTGCCTATCACATTTTTGTGTTGATCTATGGCCACATGTGTTGCCTCTCATGGCAGGGCTTCCAGTGGAATTTTTTAAGCAGGACAATGCTCATCCAAACACATATACAAGGGTTTTCCAGGAATGTGTCCCCCAGAATGCAACAGTTCCTTGGCTTGTCTTGTCACCAATAAAGTATTTATAAGACCAGCTGAAATGCCAGCTTTGGGAACCTATGAATGTGCAGGATCTATGAGCCTAACTGCAATATCTGAGGGCAAAGATGCTGCAGGATACCACATAGAATCTGTATGCCTCCATGCCCAACCATATGTTATCTTGTATCCAGCCTAGAGGTGTTCAACAGGGATTAGAGCTTATTTTCAATTATACAGTTTTTCCCAATAAACTTATCCTTTTGCTCTAATGTATATGTAATATATAAAGCTGAGGGTATGTGTGTATGTTTGCTAATGGAATCCGCATCGTCGCATTTACAATTATGAAATTTCGCACAGCCGCCACCTGTGACTGGGAATATCATACACACATGTTTTGAGTGGAAATTTTCACCCCACGCTTTCCAAGCGTTTGCCAAAAAATAAGTTTAGTAACCTAACCGCCGAAACTACAGGATCCATTGTCTGTTGGCTGTTGTGGCAGTTAGCCTGGATATTGATCAGGTTGCATATAGCAACCAATCACAGCTCAGCTTCTATTTTGCTACAGGTCTTTAATATGAGCTCTGATTAGTTGCAATAGGCAACGAAGGACATTCTTAGTATTAGACAGCTTATGTGTGAGTTAATATGATTTTAATTGCGACACTTAGCCAACGTTGTTATAGAGGCTGATGTAACTCACATGACCTTAAGTATATACTAATTCTGTTGCGTTTTATATACTGTCAATTAAAGACAATGCCCTGTAAGAAAAGGAATTTGATTGGACGATTGTTGTCAGACGCTAAGAGAAAAGCCGTTATACGGTCCAATGACCAATCTGAAGAAAGTGAAGCAAGACTTACAGACATAAGAACAATCGCTTAACCTGGCTCACAGTGTAGACACCAATGATAAATGACTCACAAAGTGAGTACGCGTGCTAGGCCTAAACGCCAAGTATAAACACCAAAAGAGAAAAAGGCTAGCACAACTGGCAATGAATATAAACTTTATTATAATCTCAAAAAGAGAAAGAAAATCCAATAATAGTGGAGGATTAGCTCAACTGGTAGAGCGCTCGCTTTGCATGCGAGATGTAGCGAGATCGATGCCCGCATCCTCCAAAATCTTTATTTGCTGACACGCCAGGAGAAATCAGTCAGAGCAACTCTGCTTGTATTTTATATTGGGCAGACTAGATGGGCCAAATGGTTCTTATCGGCCGACACATTCTATGTTTCTAATAAAAAACAATGATGAACAATACAATGGTGGATGAAGGACACACAGGATAAAACCGGAAAACTGGGCAAAATGTAAACCAATACTGGCAAGTTCACAGAAATACTAACTAATAAGTAAATAACCCAAAGTGGGCGTATGATACGTGGACCCAGTCAGAGCCGTAAACACAATATTAAAACCAGATACAGTACATAAGTATAAAGTGCAAAGTACACTGTACATAAATACCAGAGTGGTGATCCAGAGACCCCCGACGCACGTTTCGCGTAAGCTTCTTCATATACACCCCTTGAGGAAGCTTACGCAAAACGTGCGTCGGGGCTCTCTGGATCACCACTCTGGTATTTATTTATTTATTCAACCGTTTATTATATTATCCATGTACAGTGTACTTTGCAGATGAAGTCAATGCCTGCCTCAAAGTATCATACCTTTGGAGACAAGGGGAAAAAATGACAGCCAATGTTTCTGCTGGACTGTTCTCGAGACAGCTGCTGACTATTGGAGATGGCAAGGCACCAGTAAACTCAACCACTGTACAAGCAACTTTTGCTGTATCATGACATCCATTGAGGAGCTAAAAGCAAAGGTTTTTCCAAACATTCAACTCCACTTCAGAAAGTCTGGCTGGCTATGTGAAAGGGCTATTCTGGCTCCTGAAAATAATAGCGTCAACAAGATAAATCTTAAAAATTTTAAGTCTCCTTCCAGGTGTGTTCAGGACCTACAAGTCAGTGGATACAGTGACAGACCGTGCTCAAGCATTTTTCTATCCAACTGAGTTCCTCAACTCCTTGGATCTATAAGGACTTCCTCCTCACAACCTTTTTTTAAAACCTGGAGCACTTATTTTGCTGTAGAGAAATTTGGATCCACCAAAGCTGTGTAATGGAACAAGACTCTAGATTAAGAACCTTTTTCCACACGTAATTGAAGTACCCATTTTGACAGGATGTGCCAAAGGTGAGGAGGTTTTTATTCCAACAATTCATTCCATCTGATTTGCCTTTTGATTTTAAACGCTTCCAGTTTCCAGTTCGTCTGGCATTTGCAATGTCCATCAACAAGGCTCAGGGACAGTCCTTGAAAGTAGCAGGAATCAATTTGCAATCTCCATGCTTTTTTCATGGACATCTTTACGTGGCCTGTTCAAGAGTTGGAACTGCCAAAAATCTGTTCGTCTTTGCACCGGAATAAGGCTCTGGAATAAGGAGTTGCAGATAAAGAACTTCACATTACTTGGGCAATCATTTAGTTAATCTGTGGTATTGAATATATGATGTAAAATGCTTATATTACTTTAATTTTTGATTTTTGATAATAAAATGTCTGTATTTGGTTTGTGATTTTTATGTGCAAAATATTTTTTTGTTAACCCATTCTATTTTGTTATAGCTAAGAGCAGTTATTTACTATCCCAAGCAAAGTCATGTACTACAGCTAATATATATATATATATATATATATATATATATACTGTATGTATGTATATATATATATATATAAATAAAGTCAGGCCCATAAATATTGGGACATCAACACAATTCTAATTTTTTTGGGTCTAAACACCACCACAATGGATTTTAAATGAAACAAACAAGATGTGCTTTAACTGCAGACTGTCAGCTTTAATTTGAGGGTATTTACATCCAAATCAGGTGAACGGTGTAGGAATTACAACAATTTGCCTATGTGCCTCCCACTTGTTAAAGGACCAAAAGTAATGGGACAATTGGCTTCTCAGCTGTTCCATGGCCAGGTGTGTGTTATTCCCTCATAATCCTAATTACAATGAGCAGATAAAAGGTCCAAAGTTCATTTCAAGAGTGCTATTTGTATTTGGAATCTGTTGCTGTCAACTATCAAGATGAGATCCAGAGAGCTGTCACTATCAGTGAAGCAAGCCATCATTAGGCTGAAAAAAAACAAAAAAAAAAACATCAGAGAGATAGCAAAAACATTAGGCGTGGCCAAAACAACTGTTTGGAACATTCTTAAAAAGAAGGAACGCACCGGTGAGCTCAGCAGCACCAGAAGACCAAGGAAAACAACTGTGGTGGATGACCGAAGAATTCTTTCCCTGGTGAAGAAAACACCCTTCACAACAGTTTGTCAGATCAAAAACACTCTCCAGGAGGTAGGTGTATGTGTGCCAAAGTCAACAATCAAGAGAAGACTTCACCAGAGTGAATGCAGAGGGTTCACCACAAGATGTAAACCATTGGTGAGCCTCAAAAACAGGAAGGCCAGATTAGAGTTCGCCAAACGACATCTAAAAAAGCCTTCACAGTTCTGGAACAACATCCTATGGACAGATGAGACCAAGATCAACTTGTTCCAGAGTGATGGGAAGAGAAGAGTATGGAGAAGGAAAGGAACTGCTCATGATCCTAAGCATACCACCTCATCAGTGAAGCATGGTGGTGGTAGTGTCATGGCGTGGGCATGTATGGCTGCCAATGGAACTGGTTCTCTTGTATTTATCGATGATGTGACTGCTGCAAAAGCAGCAGGATGAATTCTGAAGTGTTTCGGGCAATATTATCTGCTCATATTCAGCCAAATGCTTCAGAACTCATTGGACGGCGCTTCACAGTGCAAATGGACAATGACTAAAGCATACTGCAAAAGCAACCAAAGAGTTTTTTAAGGGAAAGAAGTGGAATGTTATGCAATGGCCAAGTCAATCACCTGACCTGAATCTGATTGAGCATGCATTTCACTTTCTGATGACAAAACTGAAGAGAAAATGCCCCAAGAACAAGCAGGAACTGAAGGCAGTTGCAGTAGAGGCCTGGCAGAGCATCACCAGGGTTGAAACCCAGCGTCTGGTGATGTCTATGCGTTCCAGACTTCAGGCTGTAATTGACTGCAAAGGATTTGCAACCAAGTATTAAAAAGTGAAAGTTTGATTTATAATTATTATTCTGTCCCATTACTTTTGGTTCCTTAACAAGTGGGAGGCACATATTCAAACTGTTGTAATTCCTACACCGTTCACCTAATTTGGATGTAAATACCCTCAAATTAAAGCTGACAGTCTGCAGTTAAAGCACATCTTGTTCGTTTCATTTCAAATCCATTGTGGTGGTGTATAGAGCCAAAAATTTTAGAATTGTGTTGATGTCCCAATATTTATGGACCTGACTGTGCATATATATATATATATATATATATACACTTATTGTTATTGCATTTCACATACTGTATATAAAGTTTCATTCGATTCCAAGTCCTTCTTGATACATTTTGTTTTGTTAGTGTATGTTGTTAGATAAAACCATTAGACTGGTGCTTCACAACATTGTTTGCAAAGTGACGGTTGACAGCGACGTGTGCTGCATGCCTGCAGACTTGAATCTAATTGAAATGCCCCTTTCGTGCCAACAATGTACAAGCATCATATACCGTAATCATGCAGAGGATTAAAGCAAACTAATGATGCATCTTTTCTGCACTGACAGATGTTTAAAAGGTAACATCATCAAATAAATCCCTTATTATTATTTTATGTTTTTTTGGAAGCTGCAGTATATCTGACATGGATCACAAATTCATGATGTACTTCCAAGATATGTATACGTTTTTTGCTTTTATGTGAAAGCTACACAATGAATTTTATGCTAATACAATTGAACTGTGCTTATTTAAAACTTCACAACATATTTTTACTCCATTATAGGGCTCTAACTTTTGATTAACAAAAAACAAACTCACTATTGCATTACCCAACTACAGCATTTACAGCCATGACTACCTTCATGCAACTTTGTGACATGTAAAGTACTACTTAACTCCTGAATAGAAAATAGAAGTTTTGCTAATGACTATGTGGCAAAGGGAGTGCAGCATGAGTGTCAATGGCATAACAGCGGTTGTAGCGGTTGAAATTATGACCGTAAAGCCATAAGTAATTCACATGAAATCAAAATCTTTGGTCAAGAGAGAACTTGTGCTCACCATTCAGGACTTTCTACACTGCCAGCTGGATACTTTCCATCCCTATCACTATAGTCCTTTCCATCTCTCTCCTGACCTCTACTGTTGGGTATGTTAACTGTATTTTGCATTTTTTGTCAATCTTTTTGCTCCAATTTTTGTAATCACAGCAGAAATGTTGCAGCTCATAGGCTGTATTCAGAGGGTGAGTGGAAATTATGTTTTTGTGGTGATTTTGCAAAAATCACTACAAAATAATATTACTATACTGTGGACCACATTAAGGCCACTTCGAAGGTGAAAGATTTGTATCAAATTTCTGCTACAAATTTCAATTCAAACCTGCACAGAATTTAAGGGTGACTAAGCTGAACTTTTGCATCAGGGCTCTTGAGCCTAAAGTCACGTGTGAGCTTTTCCTTTTTTTTTTTAACTGCATCACCTTTATCCTCATATACTGTTTGTGTATTTTATTTGTATAATGCTTACATATTTCACAGTACCGTACAGACATTGTCATTACTCCTTGTCTCCATTGGGTCTTGCATCTAAGTTCTTAATTGTCCTTCCTGTATGTTTTTATTGTGTGGGAGGATACCACAGCACCTGGAACAATTGCAGCAAGCCCCTGAGGAGCCAATGACTAGGATGGGAGTGATAGTGGCCCTGATGAGATGTTGTCACTCACCTGCAGCAGGGTCAGTAATGCTATGGTTTTGCTGATCACTCTGCTGGCTTGGCACACTGAAGCTCTTTGAAAGCAGTTTTCTTGCGTCTGGCACTTTTACTGGAGTATAGGTTCTGGAATGTACATCCTATCTCCTCTCTGTCTGGACTCAAACTCCCTCTCCTAGAAGGAAGTAGGACCAGCCCTCTCCTATGAAGAGGGTAGGAACATGGTTGTTAGCTCCGTTTCTGCCAACTATTCCCAACCATTCCTCCCATGCTGGTGGGCACAGTATAAAAATTATACATAACAAAACATTAACAGATACCGCCAGGACAGAGGTATTGCAGAATGATGCAGAAATATGGGGAGAACATACAAACTTCTTGTAGATGTTGTCCTTCATTGGATATGAACCCACCAGCTAAATATTGAACCACCATTCTGTTTGAATTAAGAAAAAAATATGAATATGATTTATGACTGTATACTACAATGCATTTAACATACTGTATATGTGTATATAGATTATTGAATCATATAAATCAGCTGATCTTATAGTAAAAATCACAGCTGTAGATTAAAATTAGTTGTAGTTTATTGTCACTGCCCAGTCAGGAGTTCATAAGTATATGTACTGTAAGTCAGTACCGAAGAGGTATGATTGCTATAAATTTTCTCCACTACTTGCTAATTGGTTGATTTTTAGCCTAGCTTTGTTAAAGTAGAGCTTTAAACTATGGGTACAATAGAGATTAGTGAATTTCTTGAAATTAGTTTCAGGTCTGTTTGAAAATTAGATTCTGGGCCGAATTGATTCTACCCAACTCCGATGTATGACTGTAGAAAAATTGAAACAGGTTTTGGGGGAAAAAAGCAGGTGCAAATGGTCATCCCCTGGCTCAGACCAAAATACAGTATACGGCATACAATATACAGTACCCTGGTGTTAATCCACAAAAATATCCTTGTTAAAATATTCACATAAACTGTAGAAGCTTTGCAACAAGTTTTTGGACATAAAGGACTGGCTCCTGCACATGAAAAAGAATACTGTCTCTTTATAAGTTCATCTATAGTGTAACACTTGAAGTTATAAACAGCTCCAACCCTCTGTCATGGTCACGTTCACGCACACACAGGGGGAAGGATAGTGACCACTGCGCTCCACCCTCACCCCTGGCCCTGCCTACTTGCCACACAAGTCCTGATGACAGGGGACAACTGGACAGCAGTCCCTAGCTTAAAATACGTGCTGGGAGGACAGACAAGACAAACAACAGATAGTGAACGGGCCGAGTCAATACCGAGAGGGCAACAAAGTACAAATGGAGAAAGCAGCAAATAGCCAGGGAAAGCCGAGATCAAATACCAGGAGAGTAAATCAGTACCAGAGAAATAAACAAGAACAGGTAAGGTCACAAGATTTGTGAAATACATTGTGGATGCGAAGGGAGTCAGGTAGTTTCAATCTAAAAGAGACGGGATTAATAATATCAATAATCTCATAGGATCCAACGAAACGCGGTGCAAACTTTCGAAAACCCCTTTCAAGGAAAGATTCTTGGTGGACAGCCACACCTTGTCACCGACCTCAAAATTAACTCCCTTGGAGCGTCTCTTATCAGCTTGCTCCCTCTGAACCTCCTGGGCCTTTTCCAGGTTCGTTTGAACCTGGGCCCAGACTGTGCACAGTTCTGAAGTAAAACTATCTGCCTCCGGGTTCAGTGAAGATACTGAAGGACTCAAACTAAAACGAGGATGGAAGCCCAGGTTACAGAAAAATGGAGACACCCCGAGGATGAGTTCACCTGATTGTTGATGGCGAACTCTGCCAACGGAAGGTACCTCACCCAGTGATGCTGATTGTCAGACACATAACATCTCAGAAATTGTTAAACTGCCTGATTCAACCGTTCCGTCTGCCCATTGGTCTCAGGATGGAAAGCTGATGAAAAGGACAAAGAAATTTCGCACCTTAGACAAAAGGCTTTCCAAAACTTAGAAACAAATTGCACAACCCTATCAGCGACAATATTTTCGGGGACTCCATGCAAACGAACAATGTGGTCATGTCACGGCGGACGTGCACAGTTAAACAGATAACACACCAACCAGGCTCTGGACGAGAGACAGGGGAAGGGTCACCTCCTAATTTATCCCTGACCTCTTTCACTGCAATGCTCAGCCCACAGACAAATCTTGATGGTAGAATTGCTGTGTCCACCAGCCTATACTAACAGAACCCTGAACTCCCTGAGATGGTGAAGTGGGGAGAAAGGAGCTGCCAGCTCGCACAGAACCTGGATGGGTAAGATGACATAAACAACCAAACAAGAAAAGACACTTATCTGCAGAGAGCAGGAACAAACAGCCAACCTTCCTTCCTAGCTTCCAAGACCACAATGATGAGTATAATCCGCTCAGAGCACTGTAGCTGGAGACTATTTAAACTAATGACTCCACCCAGTGCACCTGATGCGAGGCGGATCCAGCACAGCATCAAAACAATACTAGACTCGTGCTGCAATCCTGGCTGACCTCCGCACATCGTCAGAGTGGGGCATGACAGGTCAATAAACAAGGATGCTAGAGTCTTGGCATTAAGGAGCTTAATGAGAGGGACGAAGTGCACCATTTTACTAAATCGGTTGACCACTACCCAAACCACAGACTTCCCATCTGAGGTAGGCAAGTCTGTAATAAAATCCATGGAAATATGTGACCATGGTCTGCATGGAATGGGTAGGGGTCGTAATTAGCCAGCAGGACGCGTTCTCGGAGTTTTAGATCTGGCACATACCTCATAAGCAGACACATAAGAATGGACATCTCTACATAACGTGGGCCACCAGAAAGACCTCGAGACAAGTTCCTTCATGGCATCGATACCGGGATGACCTCATAAAACAGAGTCATGGCACTCACCCAAATGCCGGAGACGGAAGTGCCCAGGGACAAATAACTTATCTGAGGGAGACCGTGCAGGGGCAAGATGTTGTGCTGAAGCGATTTCAGAAGAGAGGTCTGCAGATATTGAAGCCAATATTATTAGTCGAAAGGATGGGTTCAGGAGAGGTGTCAGGAGGCTGGAAGGCACAAAAGCTTCGGGACAAGGCGTCCGCCTGGACATTCTTACTTCCTGGCCTAAAAGTAATAGAAAAATTAAAACGAGCGAAAAACAGGGCCCATCTGGCTTGCCTAGGATTAGGATGTTTGGCGGCTTCAAGGAACACTAAATTCTTATGGTCCGTAAGAACCGTGACACAGTGTTTAGACCCTTCTAAAAAATTTCTCCACTCCTCAAACGCCCACTTGATGGCCAGTAGTTTGCGGTTCCCAATGTCATAGTTCCTCTCCGTGGGAGAGAATTTACGTGAAAAAAACACGCAGGGTCTTAAATTAGTGAGGTTGGGAGACCCCTGAGAGAGAATAGCCCCCACCCCATCCTCAGATGCATCAACCTCTACTACAAAGGGTTCTTCTGGATTCGGCTGAATCAAGACTGGGGCATTCTGAAAACACATTTTAAGAGTCTCAAAAGCCTTAAGAGCTTCAGACGGGCAGTTAACAAGATCCGCCCCCGTCCTGGTTAGGTCGGTCAAAGGTTTGGCGATAACAGAAAATGTTTTGATAAACTTACGATAGTAATTAGAGAACAATTTCAATGCTTTTTGGGAGGATGGTCTGACCCAGTCTTGAATTGCCTGAATCTTCTTAGGATCCATTTTAAATGAGTGTGGAGTAAGGACATACCCTGGATATAAAATCTTCTGTACAACACGCATTTTTCTAATTTGACCGATAATTGATTTTCCCGGAGGATCCCGAGTACCAGTCTGAGATGAGAGACATGAGACTTCCAATCAGAAGAGAAAATCAGAATATCTTCCAGATACACAATCATAAATCTGCCGATAAACTCCCTGAAGATATCGTTCATGAAATTCTGAAAAACTGCCGGGGCATTGCTGAGTCCAAATGGCATGACTAAATACTCAAAGTGCCCCTTTGGAGTGTTGAAGGCAGTTTTCCACTCATCCCCTTTCTTAATACGTATCAGGTTATAAGCCCCTCTCAAATCAAGTTTGGAAAATCAAGATGCTCCGAAAACCTGGTTGAACAAGTCAGGAATCAACGGAATGGAATATTGATTTCTGATGGTAATCTTGTTCAACCTTCTGTAGTCGATACGAGGTCTGAGACCACCATCCTTTTTTTTTAACAAAAAAGAACCCTGCACCCATGGGGGAGGTGGAGGGTCAAATATGTCCCTTTTTGAGGCTCTCTCTAAAATACTCCTACATAGCACTGCGCTCTGGACCAGATAGGTTGTAAATACGTCCCTTGGGAAATCTAGACCCTGCCACTTAATCTATAGCGCAGTCATAGGGTCTATGGGGAGGAAGAGTCTTGAATTCGGACGTGGAAAAAACATCTTGGAACTCATCAATGTACGGAGGGACCGAAATAGAATCGGAGGAAACCCCTGCCTGGACAAGGGTCAAACAGGAGTTACAATTGGGACCCCATTTTTCTAACTCACCCATGGTCCAGTTAATGACCGGGTTGTGTAGCTGAAGCCAAGGCATCCCTAAGACCACTTCTACGGGCAGATTTTCAAGAATAAAAAACTAACACTTCTCTGTGTGACACACTCCTACCGACAGGGTTATTTCAGGAGTACAAAGCTTGACAGTTTCTCCCAGCAAGGGAGTGAAGTCAATGGCGACAATATAGAAAGGAGTAGACAAATCCAACACGGGTATTCCCACCTGTACTGCAAACTTAAGATCCATAAAACTAAAGGCAGAACCAGAATCAACGAAAGCTCTACCTGACCCCTTGAAGGTCTCAAAGGCAACAGAAATGGGTAACAATAACTTCTTTCTTACCACCTCCGGAAGTACCTTGTCTTTAGCTCCCTCAAACTTGGACGCTCTTCCGGAAGGAGGAATCTTGGAACATTGATGAACCCATGTTTGGAGTCGCCGCAGTAGAAACAGGTGCCCCGTCAGCAACGTTGCTCTCTATGAGTCATACCGAGCTGCATAGGTTCGTCCATCTGTGCCTCCAACTTGAGTCCCACCGGAATGGGTTCAGGTTTGGAAATACCTTGTGGAGAAAACAGATGTTCCCGCTGTCCCTCCCTGACACGTCTGTCCAATCTAATGGCCATGGTCATGGTCTCCTCTAAGGTCTCAGGACAGGGGTAGCATACTAGCATATCCTTAAGATTCTCAGCCAGGCCTGACCTGAACTGAGTCTTAAGCACCGGTTCATTCCAGCCAGAAGGTACGCACCATTTATGGAACTGGGTGCAGTAGTCCTCAACTGGCCGATCACCATGACTGAGGGCCTTCAGGTGCGACTCGGCTACGGACGCTCTGTCAGGTTCATCGTACAGAACCCCCAGTGCTTGAAAAAATGTGTCAATGGATCTAAGGCAAGGAGAGTCAGGAGGCAAGGAGAATGCCCACTCCTGGTGGTCCCCCTGGAGGAGGGAGATAATTATTCAGAATTCCAGACGAATGAGGCCGCAAGCGAAAATATAGCTTACAGCTTTTTTTGAAAGCCAAGAAGCACTTGTGGTTTCCAGAAAACCGATCCGGAAACTTGACATGAGGTTCTGCCTGCAGAGCAGTCGGAGAAGGTATTGGGAGCGTCCGAGCGGATTCTTGGGCCAGTAACCTTTCTCCCAGTTCCTGAACGATTTGCGCCAGGTTTTGTACATGGTCAGTAAGACTCTGTAAAGGGTCCATGATGATATATAGGCCTGTTCACGCACACACAGGGGGAAAGGATAGGGACCACTGCGCTCCACCCTCACCCCTGGCCCTGCCTACTTGTCACACAAATCCTGATGACAGGGGACAACTGGATGGCAGTCCCTAGCTTAAAATATGTGCTGGGAGGACAGACAAGACGAACAGGTCAGGTCACAAGCCGAAGGTCAAGCCAAGAGGTCACATCTAGAACTAAGGAGTAAACAGTAGCGGGTCAAAAATGGGCACAGGTCAAAATCCAAATAGCACTGGGAACAAAGTAACAACTAGCCTTGGACAATGAATCACAGGCAACCTGTGGCTAGCAGGTTGCCTGTTTATATATTGAAGAGCAGAGGTCATGCGACATGGCCAGCGCCACATGACCTCCCCCTGTGTGTAGCCGAGCGCCGAGTGGCCAGCTCTGCACTCAGCCCCTTTGAGTGTAGCTATCGGGACGGGGGACGCCGGTCGCACAGAGAGGAAGCGTGTGGCCGGGCGCGCTCCGCCCCTGTTACCCCGGCAACCAGGACACCGAGCGGCTCCCTGCTCGGCGCTACAGAAGAACACGCCGAGCGAGACTGCTGCCATGTCATCCCAGGACGCCGGCGGCTCAGGAGAGGAGAAGCACGCCGCCGGCGCCCTGTGACACTCTCGCTACAAACACATGTAACAGTCTCTATCTTGTCCCTGATAAAACCTGGCTTTCTACCTAGTAATTCAATCTACCTAATTAAATATATCTTCTTTACAAACCCTACACTGTTCTACAAGACCATAAAATGGGTGTCTTGTGTGCCTAAATGATGTATGTCAGAGACATGACAGACACAGGGCTGAGACAAGGTATTTTGGTGCCCTAAGCAGTAGGGGAAAATCTGGACCCCTCATCATTGTTAGCATTTCTGTAGCCACCTTTACCCCCTTTATCCTCCAAAGGGGCAGAGGCTACAGCCTGTACTAGCCAATTGCATGCAGCCCCAGTGATTTTATCATGAGTGTGATGACTATTGACTCTGCTCAGGCACTGCTGTTGCACTTCTTCTTTCCTCACTGTGTGTCACAGACTGGCTTCTAGAGAGGCACTTTCCACTTCCTTCATAACTGATCGAAGTGCTCATGTTCTGCTCAATGACGCTTTAACTGACAGACCAATGAGCGTTAACATCAGTATGAGAGGAAACCGCTCTTTGCCTGCTGCTGGTTATTGCATTTTCCCGCACTTAGCTGCTTAGCTGCTTTTAGAGAGTTGCTTATCCCCTTTGTGCAGTACAAGGCACTCATTCAGTTGTACTCCACCCGGCTGGCTCTGCGCCCTACCGATGACAGCTGAGTCTATGACTCCGCAGTACCACACTTTCCCCTGCCTGCCCGCCCGCCGCTTCTACTGATGTTAAGTGCGTACAAGGGGAGAGTCAAGCAAGGCCAGCAGTACTGCACTGTGCTCCCTACCCATTCTGCGATCAAGCAAGATAGTATGATTGCAGCATCGGTAGGGCACAGGGAGAAAGGTGGCACTGTCTGGAAGTGTGAAGCATCAGAACAAGGCATGGGGAGAACGATGAACTATGTTTCAGACTCAGTGACATAATGAGTATGAACAGGAGGTGAGCACTTAGAGGTAACACATTAACAGTATGTTTGCCCCCCACCCCTATCTGGCTTGCATGAAACATCACCTTAGGTGAGTGCTTACCCTACCTACCCTTCATCCTGGACTGGTCCTGGGCAGACATCAGTGGCTGAGCTTGCAATGGTGTCGATGCTTTAGAGCTAACATAGAGCCTTATAGACAAGCCAATATCATCCCTCCTGACTAGCTGAATGCAAAGCATTGTAGGCAAACCAGCTGGCCCGGGTCCCACCTGGGCTCAATGATCCTCTGTATTTTTCCTTCCTACCCAGTTTCCCTCACTGGTAGTGATGAGCCGCAGGGGCAATATTCAAATTTGGGATATTTTGCCAATATTTGGTACAATACTCGTCATATATCTGCAAATTCGAGATTATTTTATTGATCGCGAAAAATCAGCAATGTAATATTCACATAATGCGCGTGAAATACATGCGTGGGTCACTATAGCTACATTTTTCAAGCTGCTAGAAGTTTCCTGAGACTGGAGAAAATGGTTGGCACGGCAGAACATTACAATAACTTTATATGCAGATAGAGTGCTCCAATATATACGCGATTGTGAAATCTACACTACTAATGCAAATATTATGGTGCAATACGTGCAACTTCACATTTTAACAGGTCTGACTACTTATTAGTGATTGGTGCACTAAGTATTGTTGTGAACTTGTGATATCACAGCACTATTTATGTATGTACAGTTGCAAGAAAAAGTATGTGAACCCTTTGGAATGATATGGATTTCTGCACAAATTGGTCATAAAATGTCATCTGATCTTCATCTAAGTCACAACAATAGACAATCACAGTCTGCTTAAACTAATAACACACAAATAATTAAATGTTACCATGTTTTTATTGAACACACCATGTAAACATTCACAGTGCAGTTGTAAAAAGTATGTGAACCCTTGGATTTAATAACTGGTTCAACCTCCTTTGGCAGCAATAACTTTAACCAAACGTTTCCTGTAGTTGCAGATCAGACGTGCACAACGGTCAGGAGTAATTCTTGACCATTCCTCTTTACAGAACTGTTTCAGTTCAGCAATATTCTTGGAATGTCTGGTGTGAATCGCTTTCTTGAGGTCATGCCACAGCATCTCAATCAGGTTGAGGTCAGGACTCTGACTGGGCCACTCCAGAAGGCGTATTTTCTTCTGTTTAAGTCATTCTGTTGTTTTATTTAGTTCTATGCTTTGAGTCGTTGTCCTGTTGAAACACCCATCTTCTGTTGAGGTTCAGCTGGTGGACAGATGGCCTTAAGTTCTCCTGCAAAATGTCTTAATAAACTTGGGAATTCATTTTTCCTTCGATGATAGCAATCCGTCCAGGCCTTTACGCAGCAAAGCAGCCCCAAACCATGATGCCCCCACCACCATACTTCACAGTTGGGGTGAGTTTTTGATGTTGGTGTGCTGTGCCTCTTTTTCTCCACACATAGTGTTGTGTGTTTCTTCCAAACAACTCAACTTTGGTTTCATCTGTCCACAGAATATTTTGCCAGTACTGCTGTTGAACATCCAGGTGCTCTTGTGCAAACTGTAAACGTGCAGCAATGTTTTTTTTGGACAGCAGTGGCTTCCTCTGTGGCATCCTCCCATGAAATCCATTCTTGTTTAGTGTTTTATGTATCGTAGATTCGCTAACAGGGATGTTAGCATATGCCAGAGACTTTTGTAAGTCTTTAGCTGACACTCTATGATTCTTCTTCACCTCGTCTGCGCTGTGCTCTTGCAGTCATCTTTACAGGACGGCCACTCCTAGGGAGAGTAGCAGCAGTGCTCAACTTTCTCCATTTATAGACAATTTGTCTTACAGTGGACTGATGAACAGCAAGGCTTTTGGAGATACTTTTATAACCCTTTCCAGCTTTATGCAAGTCAACAATTCTTAATCATAGGTCTTCTGAGAGCTCTTTTGTGTGAGGAATCATTCACATCAGGCAATGCTTCTTGGTAAAAGCAAACCCAGAACTGGTGTGTGTTTTTTATAGGGCAGGGTAGCTGTAACCAACACCTCCAATCTCATCTCATTGATTGGACTCCAGTTGGAGTCACTCTAATTAGCTCTTGGAGATGTCATTAGTCTAGGGGTTCACATACTTTTTCCACCTGCACTGTCAATGTTTACATGGTGTGTTCAATAAAAACATGGTAACATTTAATTCTTTGTGTGCTATTAGTTTAAGCAGACTGTGATTGTCTATTGTTGTGACTTAGATGAAGATCAGATCACATTTTATGACCAATTTGTGCAGAAATCCATATCATTCCAAAGGGTTCACATACTTTTTCTTGCAACTGTTTGTATGCAGCATGTATTTATGAACAGTAGAACCTATTAGCTACACTATATCACTATCTAATCTACACTGACTATCTCCCACTGACTATCTGTATTATATATATAAGCTAACTAACTATCTAATGCAGGGATGCTCAACCTGGGGCCCTCCAGCTATTCTAAAATGACAACTCCCACAATGCCCTTCTGTAGGATGATAGCTGTAGGCTGTCAGGGAATGATGGGAGTTGTAGTTTTGCAACAGCTGGAGGGCCGCAGGTTGAGCATGCCTGATCTAATGTAATGACACAGGAAAGCAGAGAGCACAGCAATAACACTTCTGTCTCTCTCAGATCTGCAAAATACTGCATACAAGGGCTGCTGGGGAGGTTCTTATATAGTAAGGGGTAGGCAACTTTTCTATTGGTTGCTAGGGATGTTGCTAAGCTGTGACAAAGACATTGCAGCCTTCTCATTGGCCCACAAGCAAGAAGGGAGGTCACTGATGAAAAAAAAATCTAAAATATTCAAAATTACGAATATATATCACTATATTCTAAATATTTGCAAATTCCCGAAGTGACGATATTTGCGATTAATATTCGCAATTCGAATATTCGCGCCCAACACTACTCACTAGTGTACAGAAATGTAAAATGGTGGGTGGCATTTTGCATGATTGGTCCAAACTGAATTGTGAAAAGTTTGTATTCAGAATAAGAAGAAGTTTTGTGACATTCATGATGAATCCAATTTGTTTAGCATTGATTTACTCATCTCCGGACTACAGCTTGATTACAGTGCCTACAGGAAGTCTGGGGTAATCTGAGGCACATCTCCTATCTTATCATTGGCTCAGGCTGCTGTATTTTCTCTCTCCCTGCAGCTCTGCCTTTTTGATTGCTGTGTACACAAGTCTACCAGAAAGTCAATGTTATGTGAGACAATTTTTATTACAGCAAGTACAAAATGATTATAAATTATGGAGAATAGAAATGCATATATTGATGGGGATGAACCTTAGTATGGGAGAGCCTGGAGTCTTATGTTAAAGATAAAATGTTAGTCTCTCTGCAGCCACTACTAGAGGGAGCTTACAACATGCTATATTATTATCAGGGTGAATACAAATTCAGCTCCCTCTAGTGGTGGATGCACCCAGATAAAACTCTATGTATCTTTTAAATATATGTCCATGCAGAAGATTTAGAGCTGTGTCATAGCTGTGCACGATCTAAAAAAATATAAAGAAACTAATCAGCATAGCATTCAGAATTTAAAAGAAATGGTGTTATGTCCAGCCTTACATCTGCTGCAAGGTTGTCTTCTTTCTAAGTTGCGCATAAATATATTCACCAATCTATTACTTTAATTCTATCAGATTATTGTAAAAACAGCAATTTTCTTGTCATGCAAGCAATATTTTCAGCTCTGTCTTTACATTTTGAATGACAGGATTTTGATTAAATTATTTTGTTTTGCCAGGGAAAATGTCAGTTATTAAGTACTGATGACCTGCATGCACGTGTCATTAGAAGTCCGGTTATCTTTAGTCTATAGCATTTATATTTTCCCAGAATACCCCCAACCTTTAAATAACAGGGCATTATCTTATGTCAAGCCAAAAACCAAGCTCCATATGAATTATCTTCTATGTGCCATAATTATTACCATAGCAAAGT